>NC_056743.1:736543685-736833685 GCF_019279795.1 Protopterus annectens
GAAAAACTCAGAATAGAAAAGCAGTACATAATAAAAGACTTACATTTAGGCTAGTAGGCAAGCAATCATTTTATTTATAGTTAAGATTACCTATCCATTAGAAACAAAAAAGTAGAGTAAGCATCTTTTGAATAATATACAAATGCACAGGGGAGGAAAAGCCCCTTATGTAATAAGAGTAATATTAATAAGTTAAGAAATATATGCACCTGCTGAAATATCTAATTTTACCGTATGGTTATACTGGAGGGGAGTGAGAACTGATTATCAAATGGCTCTTCGATGGGGGATTTTAGAAATGAGGTTACAAGAAACAATGCAGAATATCAGTGGACAAATAAAAGTAAAGATAACATAATTGTGTAGTAAACTGCTCAGAAAGAAGAAATGCATTTAAATGTACCCACATATGGAAATAGAATAAAAATATAAATGCGCACATAATTTTCACATAAAGTTACATTAACAGATAACTGAAAAGATCCTGAAAACTGAAATCTAAAATATGGTTACATGAATTCTGAAGCTTTTTGCCTCAATTGTTAGACACTGCATTAAAAGGGAGACTAGTACTATTTAAGTGCAAGACTGTTCTACTGATGTTTGTCCTGTCTCCTATTTAACAATTGCCTGTAGCCCCATGTTGGGATGTATCTGGAGCGTTTAAGTAAAGTAAATGGTGCAGAGTCTTGGGAGCACCTTTACATGTAATAGCCTACCATTTTGCTTGTACTCTGACCTATTACAGTCTTAATGTAAGTTTTATGGTGTGTAGAAACTGGTTGCTTAATATTTGTAGTGCAAGGATAAGCACCTTCTTTGAACATTCTTAATGTCGCCTTGTTTTACTGGATACTGTTAATCTGCCTGCATCGGGTGAAAATCATAATGGGTTTGTGAGTTCTTTGCTTCTGTTGCATGAAAATAAGCTGGTCTTTTTAATTATATGGTGTAACTGGTAACTGAGCATAGTTAAACTGGGCCTATTGCCTGTAATATTTTAAATGAATGTGTTTGCAAATGCTGCAGACAGTTTATTAGATTGTGTTTTAAATCTCTTGGCTTATGGGCAACTGTCCATTTACCTAACTCCTTTCAACTGAATGCTCTGTAATTGTTTTATGTCTCTTCTTTCCCCTAGTCTTCTCTCCTCTGCTTCTACTAAGTAAATTAACCCTGCCAAAGCAAGGTTCAATTTAAAGCATTGCCACCTGAACCAAGTCCGGAGCTGCTAAGCAAACTCAGGAGTCAGAAACAAAGTATGATAATTCCTCCTTCAGAATATTTAGAATTAGTATTTTGAAAACCTTGTTATTGCAAACGTATTCTATCTTAGTCCTTATTGGAAACTAGGTATTTTAGCTCTGGGTGAGCACAATACTGCATTAACCTGATAACCATTACCCACCCTCACATCCCTTCAGTTTTCTATCACTCTTTCTACCACTCACCCTCCCTTACAAATACTGACTAACAAACTCTCTAAATTGCAAGAGTGTATCTAGGCATTTATTTTTTCTATATCAGTATTAGCAATTATCCTGACTTTCTAACATAGGGCTGGCTGATTGCTTTTTGCTAAGTTCCTACTCAGTAGGTGTAGCCCCTCTCCATTCACCCTCACAACGCTCGGGCTCACTTCGCTCACCTCCCACCCCCATATCATTTCCTTTATACCTAACCATTCAACCACACCTCCCTACTTCCTCTCTATTCCCCTCACCATACTTCCTCACATACACACCTCTTGCACTTAACACCTCCTCATACCCGCTTGACTATTCTACAGCATATCCTACATTAACTAATTCTTATCTATTCTCTGTCTCACTCTTCCCTATTCTTACAAATTTTCATGTCTTCTAAAATACAAACCATATTCCTACTACCTCTATTCTATATCCTCTGCTACCTCACCTCCTACCACTCCCAGCTGGTTTCTCCACATTTCCACTCCTCTAATGGCACTTTTATCCTAAATACAAAACCCCAACAAGATCTACAAATCTGTCCATCCATCCTTCCCCCTACCACTCCCATTTCAAAAATAAAACTATCACCTCCTCCCTTAACCTCCATAAAAAATAAATTTAAACTCATACTACCCAAACAATTACTCTACTTTAAACCTCTACTACTATCAGGAGACATTCATCCTAACCCGGCCCTGCACAGTCTACCCTGAACTATAATCCTCCAGTAACCAAACCAACCAACCTCCCATGCTCAAAAAAGCAAGTATCTTTTTGCTCTATTAACCTCAGAAGTTTAGCAAATAAAGTTCATGAATTCCATGACTGGTTAGCTTACTACAAACCTGACATAGTCACCCTAACTGAAACTTGGCTGAAACCACAATACCTTGACAGTCAAATTGCCCCTCCTGGCTATAACATCCTCAGGCTTGACCGATATAACAAAAAGGTGGGGGAGTTGCCAAACTCTGCTCCCATCATCTGTCACTAATTAGTCCCAGCACTCCCTTATCATCCTTCTCCTTAGCAGAACTTCTATTTACCAACTTCAAACTTAACAAATTCACTACCATAACAGTAGTAGCTATCTACATCCCCCTGGAGAAAATATTACCATACTTGAAAGTATCCTATCCCACCTCTCTCACACCGTCCATAATGAAACCATCATAATGGGAGATGTAAATATAGATTGGCTCACTATACAAACTCCCAATACTAATTCTTGCATCAATCTGCATGGATTTGAGCAGCTAATCACAGCCCCCACCTATAATAATACATCTCACCTCCCTAGCTCTCTCCTAGACTGGATTTTGGTCTCCCACCCCCCAAAACTATCATAATCCCCAGTCCCTTCCTAATGCACTCAGTGACCACTGCCCCATTACTGTAACCAGACATAGTCCCCACCTCACTAAACCCTTCAAGTACATTACCTCCCACAAACTTTCTAATTTCTGCCCTGACTCTTTCATCAACCTACTCTCCAGAACTAACTGGTCTCACCTCAACACTCTCCCCTTGGATGAAGCTGTCCACTCTTTCAATACCACCTTCCACAATATTCTTAACTCCCTAGCTCCCCTCCGCAACCCGAACCCTCATGAAAAATGGGGTTAGGATATGGAAAACATGGACTAAAACCAAGACACCATATCTCCTTCAGACCTATAAAGAACTAAGAAACAAAATCAAGAAAATCATCCATAAAGAAAAACTAAACTTCTATGCACACTCTCCCACTACCCTAAAATCAGATCCCCAAAAATTCTGGAATTCTATCAATCATATCCTTCATCCAGGAAACCCTTCCCCTCCTAACCCTTGTCCAAATGAAACCTCAGTATACATGGCCATTAAATTTAACAATCACTTTATTGACTCCATAACCACCTTAATTAATTCACTCCCCCACAGTAACAATGTTAATGCCCCCACTAACTCATCTTCCTTTCCCACCTCTTCTAATTCTTTCTGACTTAAAGCTGTATCAACTAATTATATAAAATCCTTACTCTCCAAACTTAAACCCTGCTCCCCCTCAACAGACAATCTACCCTCCTATTTCCTTAAGATTGCCTCAGAACCCCTGTCCTATCATGTGTCAATTTTGATCAACCGCTCTATTTCTGAATCGTATGTCCCCTCTTTATAGAAGGCAATTATTTACTTTACCCATTCACATAGGTGGCAATTCATCAGACATATCAAACTTCAGACCAATTGTTATGCTATCTCCTCTCTCTAAAATATTAGAGAAATGCATTCACAAGCAGATAATTCAGTACCTTCACCAAGAAAACCTTCTCACACACACAAACCGGTTTCCACCCTAATCATAGTACAACAACTGCACTAATATCCTTCATCAACGCAGTATCTCTTGCTCGTGACAATAATAAACTCATTTTGTGCCTTCCTTGACCTTTCTAAAGCTTTTGACACCGTCTCCCACCCTCTCCTGCTGGAAAAATTACTTATCTAAACCTCTCCCCTCCTACCATTTCCTGGTTCTCCAGCTATCTCTCTAACCACAAGCAATCAGTAAAATGGCTCTCTGCTCTATCTACTCCCTTCTCTGTGCAAATAGGTGTCCCCCAGGATCTATCCTTGGACCACTGCTGTTCAATATTTCCACAAACTTACTATATACCTCTTGTCCTTGGTCATCACTTGTGCAATATGCTGATGACTCTACTGTCATCACCATTGCAGACAACCCATCAGACCTCCACTCTGCTCCCAAGCATCCTTCAACACCATTGAGACTTGGCTTAATGACAACAAATTAATTCTAAATCCAAAGAAAACCAAGCTCCTACTCTTTCTCTGCAAAATCCACATCAACCTTAAGACTACATTTAACATTTTATCAAGCAATAACGCCATCATCACAGCTGAACCCAGCACTAAATTGCTAGGAGTCACTATAGATGATCAACTTAAGTTTTATCTACATGTCACAAAAAGTATCAAAAAACACACCAGAAACTTGGACACCTTTACCGTAATAAGAAATACTTAACTAACACAGCCAGAATTACTCTCTCTCCCATGCTTTTTTACTTCCCACACTTCTATACTCCTGTCACATATTTACTAACCTCAACTCTGCACTCATTTCAAGACTTGAATCTACCTATAATAAGGTGGCCAGATTCATAGCCAACCAATCCTGCAAGTCTCATCACTGCTTATCACTTAAGCAACTGGACTGGCTTGAGTTCCCTCACCTGCTACTACTTTATCAGCTGCAAATTATCCACTCCATCCTGTATCTGCCCTCATACTGCCCCAGCCTCTCTACTATTATATCTAAATACTCCCCAGCTCGGTCACTTTGTAGCTCAGATCAAGGACTATTACAGATTTATAAACCCAAAACTAAAATAGGATGTCTATTCTATAACTACAACCCAGCCACTTCCTAGAACCAACTACCCCTTGAAATAAAGTCCCTTGACCATATTAAGCAATTCAAATTAGCCACCTGAAAATACCTAACAATAAAATGGTCCTGCCAATGTTGTCATCCCCCCTGAAACTACTACCCTTACACCTATACCCTTCCTTTCCCCAAGTTTACTTTTAATTTTGTGCTCCCTTCACTTCCTTCCTTCCATCTACTCTTTCTTCCCCCCTCCTATATTTCTTCCTGTCTACCTCATTTAAACTATATTCATGCTGTTTCCCATTAAATCTTCTACTTTCACCTGTCTGTCATCTTGGACATCACCTCTTTACTTCCCTATATCTACATTCCTACTTCTGTATACAACCTCTCTAAACCTATCTACAATAACTCAGGTATGTTAATTTACTATGCCATTATAACCCAATTGTAAATTTTGCTGAGTGCAACTGATTCTTTGCTAAATTTTATTGAACTGCAGAGCCTCTCTACATCCATCTATTGCATATATGCTGTCTATATCTAAAACCAATCATGTTGCTCTTTAATAATTTCTTGTGCTATTGTAACCTGATAGTAACTTTTTTGCTGACTGTAATTTAACTTTGTTAAATTTTATACTCTGAGGAGCTTTTCTCCCCAGGTTTCTGCTGAAAATGAGCCAAAAGCTCAGTCAAACCAACCCGGTTATCAAATGCAAACTAAATAAATAAAATAAATACATTTTTACATATTGTACATCACTGGATCCATTACAATTACCCGAACTAACTCATTTTACAAGTGAGAGCTGAAACTTGTCTGTTTTATTGCTGAGTTCATTTCTGAGATTAGGGTGGATTTACTAAGATGCTTGGGATGGAAAAAGAAATTGATTTGAAATGAGCATTATGAAATATTTAAATGCATTATAAGCTACAAGCATTCTCTGATCCTGTTGACCTACAGGATCGATCTCTCTTTTCTGTTTACATACCATGTGGTACATCAAGCAATGAAAACCTTTCAGTGCTCGTTTCTATAGCAGTTATGGGTTTTATGGGGCTCAGGTTGTTAGCCTAAGGCCTAACCCTCCTCAGGGGGTGCACCACACACACTCACAACTAGGGCCAATTTAGAGTATCCAGTCCATCTACAGCATATCTTTGGAATTTAGGAGGAAACTGGAGCACCTGGAGGAAATCCATGGGAAAGTAGGGAGGACATGCAGACTCCACACAGAAGGCACCCCAGCCGGGAATTGAACCAGAGAACCTTTTTCTATGAGGTGACAATGTTAACCGCTACACCACTGTACACCCTGACCTACAGGATAACTCCATCAAAATTAGTAATGCATCTGTTTTTATTAATTTAATGAATAAAAGGAATTTTAGAAGTTGATATTTATCATACTAAGGGTGATATGCAAATTTTAGGTATAGTCACTTGTATTGTTAAAACTAATTTAGAGCTTTTGTTAGAATTATTAAATATGTGTATATTCAGCATAATAAATATATAAATGCATTAGCTTTCTTATTGTATAATAGTTTTGTAAGCATAGATTGTTTGCCATCTTTAAAGTTTTGCAAATGACTTCATCTCTTCATGTCTCACTCAACTCTGCTTTTATATTTAAATATCTGATTATAACAGTGTTTAAATGATCAGATAGGTTAGAAATATTTAAAATATAATTATATTACATTGATGTCTATCACATTATCAGATTATTTATTGTTTTGAGATGAAGTAGATTAGTAGTCTTTTAAATTATGAGAAAAAATAATTTAAAATAGCAAATATATATAATTTGGTAGTCTTTTAACTTATATATGAATTATTTAAGTTACAGTAGCTTTTGTCTATTTTTTATGAAATTCTGGGTTTTGGTCAGTAGAAAAATAGCTTGGTAATTTGTCTATTTGATAGGCAAATTAGGAGCTTAAATATCTATGGATGGTTGTGCTTTATTAGTAACCATGTATAGCTACAGTTGCATATTTGATTCTGTTTTTATGGCCTATGAGTTTTAGTAGTCTAGTGTGTAGAAAGGAAGAATTAAAAATAATACAGAAAAGTACAATGGTGTTAGAAGTATACATTAAAGTTTTATATGCAAAATCACTTGGGTGGATTGATAGATTTGTTTACCAAGAAATAATGTGATGTATGTCAAATACAAAGTATGGCTAGTTTTAATCTACTGTTAATGTAAATGGATTAAATAATGGTTACAGAATAAAATCATTAATGAAGTATTTATAAATAGAGGGGAGATTATCTAACAAATGGGTCTCTTGCAAAAATATACAGATATACAATAACTAAATAATATAGGCTGCAAAGTGTTACCTGCTTCTTTAAAAAAAAAAAGAAAGAGGAACTGCTATACTAAGGAAAACAAATTACTGTAATGTCCATGGTTGTGGAATCTCTTAATGATCCTAAAGGACTGTACACATTTGCAGTAACTAAGTATGGTAGTAAACTCTGTATACAAGCTAATGTTTACAGTATTTATGGAGTAGGTGCAAGAGTGACTAAAGATCACTTGAATTAATTACAACATCACTGGAAGGGTAATTTAATTTTAGCTGGAGATTTTAATTGTATATCTAGTATGGAAGATACAAGTGAACAGAAGAAAGCTAAAATCCTAGCATCAGCTAAATCACTAAACAAATGGATTAACAAAAATAACTTAATTGGTTTAGTAATAAAAGAAGATAAGTCATTATTTTCACCCAGTATTCTTATGCACATGAGACACAAACTCGAATTGACAGGATTTATGGTACCATGGATCTGCTTCATAACGTTAATTATTTCAAAACTGTTCCATGCCCTCTATCTGATCATAATGCATTAAGTATTAATATATCACTGCATTTAAGGAAATGTCAGATTATTTACAGAATTCCAGTGTATATTATGAAATTACAAGAATTTATGAATTGCCTTAAGGAACAAAAAGAGGATTTCCTTCCTTGAATGATAATGGCCAGATTAATAGTCATATTATGGGATTCCTTAAACAATGCATATTAAGGATAGAATAGGAATATGGTGCAGTAATAAAATAAGAGTGGGACAAAGAGTTATTAGAAATAGGAGATGATATACCCAAAGCAAGGTTTGAAAAATAAACAAAGAAATTAGATAATACTGAAATTATTAAAAAAACTAATGGGAAATATCAAACTATTTTAACACAATGTAGAAATAGCTCTAGAAAAAAAATAAAATTACAAAGTTATGCAACGAAAAATATCCACAGATTGTTTAATATCTTACTTCTATTAGCTAAAAAACATAAATCAATAATAGGGATCCCCATACTAATACGCATACTTTAGATATGGAGGACGTGCTTAATATATTTAAAGAAATCCATGAGAATCTTAATAAAAATATCAATTTCAATTATTGCAAAATGATAAGTTCATTATTAATACTGTTCTTTACATACTTAATGATCAGTGCATTTCATTGTTAAATAAACATCTTACCATTATTGAAGTTAAAGATGTAAAAATAAAAAGTAAAAATGGCAAAGTTCCAGGGTTAGATGTTTTCAGTATGGAATTATTTAACTTGTTTTTGCTAAATGATTTAGAATTACTGAGTGAAGTTTTCATCATATAGACCCATTTCATTATTAAATGTAGATTATAAAATATTTACTTCCATTTTTACCATAAGATTGAGATATAGTAGATTAATAAAGATCAAACGGGATTTAAAGTTAATACATAATATTTAAAGGGTAATAAGTCAATCATAAAAATCTTAGATTTAGCAGATGGATTGAACAACAAAAAATGGCTCTAATTAGTGTAGCTATTAAAAGTGTTTTAGATTCTGTGGATTGGAACTGTTTATTTAAAACGCTGGAAGCTTTTGCATTTCCAGGGCAATTTATTGGAAATTAGGAGATTTGTACAGAGATTCTAAAACATATATTAAAACTGGATCTTGCATTTCTCAAGGGTTTACCATAAACAAAGGTACAAAACAAGGATGTCCCTTATCTTCTCTAGTTGCATTAGTCATTGAACCCTTAGCTAATAGTATAAGAAGCAATGATAAAATTGAAGGTTTTTCAATTGATAATGATTGTCAGTCTAAAATACAACCTGTTACAAATGTTTTATTAACTATAAAATATCTAAACAACTTAATTGAAACTGATGAAGAAATTGGAAAATTTCAAGAAATATTATTCTTAAAATGTAATGATAAAACTGAAACCATAGTGATGAATCAACTAACTAGCTAGTAAGTTAAAGGATAAATATAATTGGGCTGGGCAATAATTAAAATATTTAGGAATAAAAAATTATCAAGATGGGAGTAAGATTATTAATGATTTTGAAAAAAATAATTGAAGTGCTACTCCTTATTAAAAATGGAATCAGTGTTTTTTTTTTTACTTTTGAAGATAGGTTAGTTCTTATTAAAATTATTATATTACATAACATTATGTATATATTATGTTCAATAGCCTTAATTCCTGATAAATTATTAAAGAAAATAATATTAACTTCATTCTTATGCTGTCCCAACAAGTCAAGAAATGCTTATAAAAACTATATTTTTAGACTTTGGTGGTATTAGCTTTTCTGATATAGGATCTTATTCCATTGCTGCAAATGTTAACTTTATTATTCTCTGGCTAGACTCAACTTATTGTAGTCAATGTAAAGCCAGTCAGGAATAGAAACAAAGGGAGAAAGAAATGAAGGACAGTATTGGAGACATTAAATAAATAGAATCTGAAGTTATTTAGTTACAAAGTGAAGGATTTAGTGTAGAAAAAACAACTATGGTAATGTTGCAGCATGATAGAACAGTGAGTCCTCAAATTAAGGAAAAACAGGTGGAAACAGGAAGCATCTGATCAGTTGCCACACAAAGATACTCTAGAGCCATCAGTAGGAAACCAGTCCAAAAGTTCAGTTGGAGTTGCACAGCAAGGAAAGGAACATTAAATGGTGGCAGTTCTGATGCAGTCAGAGTTACAGTGTGATAGGTCAGTGAGTTCCCAATTGAAAGAGCAATGGATGATGGAGGATGCAGCTGAAGAGAATATGCCACAGGAAAATGTTCTGAAACTTTTAGTAGAATGCCCACAGGAAATTGAGAACAAAGCTTGTGCCCTTAGTTTAGAAGAAAATGATCTAAGGGAAGAAACAGATCAGAGAAAGTCAATAAGACCCAACATTTTAGAAGTCTGATAATAGTCTTGGTTACTGTGTTGGTTTTAACATAATGTATTGCCACAAAAATACAGGGCAGTAAGGTGAGAAATCAAATGTCACCATGGAAGTATCAAATAGAGAAAAAAAAGAAGTGTCACTGTTAGAAGAATATAGAAGAAGAAACAAGACACACGTGATAAAAGTAATGCACAGTATTAGAACAGACCAGGATCTGCTGTACACTATTGCAGATAAACTAAAGATATCAGCAAGAATAGAAAAATGTAAAAGAAATGCAGATAAATATAAAGGACAAGTACAAAACAAACAATTAATTGATGACTCAAAATGTTTTATAGAGAATTAGGAAACAAACCAAAAGGAAAGGAAATACCACCAAAAAAAGACCAGATTAATTTTGAAGAAATATCTAAGATGCTCTTGTGGAACATAATAAAGATACTAAATGGACTGAAGTAAAAGAAACAGTAAGGAGTTGAAATGTACAGGATATGAAATGGGCTGAAGTAACAGCTAGAGAATTTGAAACCAAATTAAAAATACATGAAAAACCCCAGGCCCAGATGCAGTACCCAACTTCTGGCTAAAAGTATTAACATCTTTACATGAAGAGTTAGCCATGAGTAAGAATTACTTACATGAGTCCTCTGAACAGACCCCAACCTGGAGAACAACAGGAACAATGATACTCCCTCTCATTAAGAGTGAACCTGCAAGCTACCTTAAAACTATAGACTAATAACTTGCCTACCAATGATCTATGAACTATACATGGGAATTCATGCTAACATGGTTTAAAATCTTTTAGAATAAAACAATCAAAACAGTAGAACAAAAAGGCAACACAAGATAGTCATATGGAAAAAGGATCATTTATTGTTAAAGTCAAAATGGAGAAGTGTAAAAAGGGGAAGAATCTAAGTATAGCATTGATATATTACAAAAAGCATTTGCCAGCATCTCACATTCATGGATAAAGGGCTGTTTACATTTTTATGATATATACCCTACACTGATCAGTTAAGTTACAGTGACAAACCACTTTGCAGCTAAGTCACAATAAAGGACAAATTATTATCCCAGGGATAAAATTCAAAGGGGGACATTCCAGGGTGACTCTCTGTCTTTTCCTTGAACCATTAAGCTGTCTACATAACATATTAGGTCAAGGTTATAATTTGGCTCCCAGAAAGCAACAAACTATAAATAATTCTCATCTTTTTATGGATGATTTAGAACTGCATAGTTCATCAGGCGAGGAGCTTAAAGCAGAACTGGCAGTAGTCAAAACTTTCTCAGATGATACAAGAATGTGATTTGGTCTTGATAAATGTGCAAAGGTAACATTTAAAGCAGGAAAGCTGCAGCACAAAGAAAATATCAGTCTGGGACAGGAATGTGATATAAAGGAACTTGAGTAGGAGAGAATATATAAATATTTGGGAATTGATGAAGGATCAACAATAAGACATGAACAAATGCAAACAAAACTCTTTAAGGAATATTTTAGAAAACCAAAATTAATACTGAAAAACAATCCTGATATGTAGAAACAAAGTTCAGGCTATAAACCAATTTCCTCTTCCTGTTTTAACTTACAGTTTTGGGGTAATTGGGGTAATGGTCTCCTGGAAGGCGAAGGCCGATGCGCTAGAGACTTTTGTGCAATAAACTTTTGGTGTTGGGTCCGTGGTCATTGTTTTTGATACATTCTGCTGTTTGCTGGTAGTTTCGGGGTAATTGACTGGCTCCAAAATGTATTGGATCAGTTAGACAGGAAAACAAGAAAAATGCGTCACGCTTAGCAAATGATATATAAAAATCAGTGCATACGAAGATTAGATATTCCTCATTCTGAAGGAGGTATGGGCCTCCTCAAAAGTGATTACCTGTGTAGATCTTAGGTTGTAGGATTGCATACATATCTGCTGACCTCATCAGATCCAAACATAATGAAGGTTTTAAAACATGACATGAACAAGTCTAAGACAACTTCCTTGCTTAGTTTAGCAGAAGCATATTTGTGTCAAGCGAGAATGGAAACCAAACCAGAAGTATTCAAAAATCAGGCAGCAACTGAATGTGCAAAAAAGCAAAAGAAAGAATATAAGTAGAAGGATCAAATGAGATTGGAAAACATGAGAAAAGCATAAATATAGTTGCAAGTACAGAAAACTCCAGGAGCAACCTCATGTTGATCAGGATCTGAAGCAGGAATGGCTAAGGAGAGGTGAATTAAGATGAAAGGGTAATATTGGTGGCCCAGGATAGTGGAGTTCTGTACATGTTGGTTTACAAAGTCCATTGAGCATGTGGGAGAAACAGACAAATGCAGGTTCAAACTGGAAACAGTCACATATGTTGTTGCGGGGTATGATACACTAATGGCAGAGGCCTGTGTACTGAAAAGTGTAATGTGTCAAGACTGTTGCATTAAGGATTGTGAAACATGAGCCATAAAGCATTATAGAGAATGATGAAGTTCATATCACATTGGAGCACCTATTACCAACAGTTCAAAAAACAGATGCAAGAAAACCAGATATAGTAGTCCATGAAAGTAACATTGATCATTGAAAATGCTATACCCAGTGACTACAGTGTCTTATGTTCAAAGAGAGATGATCATAAAATATCAGGATTTGCAGGTAGAAATGAGGCCAGTGTTGAAGAAGGGTACCCAGACAGTTTCAGTACTAATAGGAGCAGTGGGTTTCATAAAAAAGAATGCACAGTCTTATTTAGATATACTACCAATGCATGTAACTCCATTTAAATTGCAAGAGGAGTCAGTTCTGGGTACACTGTGGTGCTGCGAAGAGCACTTTTGAGTAATACCAAAGTTTGAAACAATACTAATTTCAAGAAATCATACTTTGACTTAGGAATGGGGCTATTCCCACCATGGTATTCAAAAACCAAAAGAGTTGGAGAAATTAAGCAAAGTTTTTATGTGGAAATATATGGTGTTTGTTATGTCTTATAAAATTTCCAAATTTAACAAAGTGATTTCTTCAGTTTGCTGGAGATGCAGTAAGGCTATAAATGCTGATTGGGTGCACATATTTATGGATTGTGAGAAATTAAATGTTTATTGGGAAGAGATGAGTAATTTTTTTAAGGATTTTGGTCTGATAATTAATCTTTAACTAGAAGATCACAATACTAATGAACATTCCACTTCCTTTATCTGTAAAAGCTAAACAATAAAAAATATTTTGGAATCTTCTTGCAGTAGCTAGAAAAATTATTACAAAAACTGGAAAGCAAACTCAGTTCCTACATTCAAAGAATTTCTAAATTTAACAATGTTACGTAAAATGGAAAAGTGATTAAGGTCTGTAAATCATATTAAGACCTCTTGTTGCTGAGATAATCTTGAAATGTTGCTATTGAAATATCAAGATATTTGATTTAAGTGCATTGGATTACTCTGATGGTTTAATGCATTTTCTGACACTGTATAACAGTATAGATAAATAAATGTCCTCCTGTTCTCTAAAGAGCTTCAAAAGGTAAAGTAAATATAAACAAAAGAAAAAAAAAACAGAAGCTCAACGTTCAAAATTTAATAAAACAGAATCCAGCAACAGAATTAAAAGCAAAGCTTTTGAGTCTACAGCTCTTTTTCAATGCATAACAGTTGTAAAACCATCTACTCCATTTAAATAATACACCAGCCAATTAAAACATCTCTACAGTTGGTAGGTTATTTTCTTCTGGAGCAGGTTCATATTGCCAGCCAGATGGATTCTCAGCCCAGGTGTTCTACTATTACATATGGCGTGAATAAGAATTCATCTACCTGCCCCGGCACATTGCATCACTTTCTTATGGTCCCTACTAATCTATTCTTAAACTTATGTGCTCATACTAACAAACAAGCAGGGCAGAATGGACTTAATGCTGCTGAGTTAAATGACTTGTTCAAAATTATGAACTCACTTGAATCTAAGACTGAGCTTTTTAAAAAATTACAATGGCAAGGGCTCAGTTTTTGTGCTTACTTAGAAATGGTATTGTCCCTAGGGAATTACGAATTATGAAAATGCCAACTTATGGCAATAAATACCATGAACTCTTGCTTAAATGGCAACAACTAAATTTAAGACTGAGTGCCAATTATATGTGGCTAATGAATGATTTTTTTAAGAAGCATGAAGCTGAGTTGACAGCTGAGATCAAGATGTTAGAAGATAAGTTGACTAATTCCCCTGACTTCAATCATATCTCTAGCGAATATAATAGATTGCTAGAGAAATTCAAGACAGATGAAGAGAAAGTGATACTAATTAAAAAACATAAAATACTTCATAACTTTAAACAGAACAATGTTTTCTATTGGCCAAGAGTTTCTTCACCAACGACGTCATTTCCAGTTGTTTTAGTTCCATCTTCAAGCATACTACACTTTCAAGGCTCAACAAATAATGATGTAAATGCTGTTTTTACTTTTGCTAAATGTAGTGATGATGTATGCATGACTTCTGTGGAAGGTTGGGTGCTGGGCTGGCAACTCAACACCGTAAAACTCCACTGCCAATCATGAGCGGACAGGTGATCCGCTGTGGTAACCCCTAACCGGGAAAAGCTGAAAAGAAGAAGAAGTGATGATGTATGTGGCTTGGATAGTTTTAATTTGAATCCACCTGATATACGGAGCACTCCTGATGTTTCAATTTCAATGAGTGTTTCAAGTAACATAACAGATAATGTTCAAAACTCATTGGCTTTAAATGAAGCTGCTACTATTGATGAAAGTGAAGTAACTGCCAATAATAATTTTTTAGCTATACCTCAATGCCATTTTCAACTTCCAGTTCACACCAGGGAACATTCAAGAGGATGGATCAGGAGTCACAAGAAGCTCAAAGAGAGGGAAACATCCAAACCAGTCACCTGGACAAAGGTAAGACCAATTACAAGGAGCAAGAAACAATGGAAGACTTAATGTATATTAGTTCCACTGTTGTTAATCTGTCTAAATATGTTTTGAATGACTTTGAAGTATGGCCATTAAGTAAAGGGCTTTCTTTTATACCTTCACATGAGGGAGATTTAAGTGAACTGCTTACAGAGTTAAAAACTCTTTACTAGAAATATTGATTTAAAATTGTTCTATAAGAATACATCTGATTCTGATAACAGTTTACTAAAAAGATCTAGCACCTTTGTACCTGTCAATACACCAACAGTTAGAGTTTCATGCCATGTGTGAACAAGAAATTTATGAGATGTTTTTTAGAAATAGTAATGCTCATAAGTACTATAATTTAGACACTAAGGAGCGTGAATAAAAGTCTAATTATAAAGCAAGTGGATAAAGGTCAGAAAATTGTTGTTATGGATATAGAACAGTATAATAACTGGATGTATGAATTTTTGTTGGAAGCAGATACTTTTATAAAGGTTGATAAAGCCTTTGTAACTAATGTTATTAGTCGGTTTAAATCTTTTCTATATGCATTGCTAATGGAAAGCTCAGTTACACCTGAATTATATAATTCCTTATATAATTACCTTTATTCTGCTAAGCCAGTGATCCCAGAAATCTGTGGGGTCCCTAAGATTCATAAAAATCTGTGTACTCCCTGATGAGGCCCATAGTCTGGGAAAACAGGTGGATTACTACAGCCCTCTCAAAATATTTAGAAAATCAGTTTGCACCTTTATTTTAGTTTAGTAGAAGTTACATTAAAGATACTAATGATTTTCTGAGTAATTTAAGGAAATGGTCTGTCATTAGAATTGAGAATTTTTTGATGGTCACTATGGATATAAAATCATTATTTATAGTGATACCTAATGATTAAGGCTTGGAATCTATTAGAGAATTTTTGCATTTCCATAGTGATTTTTCACATTTTAAGACTGAAATGCTTTGTTCAATGCTTGAAACGGTGTTGAACAATAATGTATTTATTTTTGATAATCAATTTTTCCATCAACGATTAGGGGTTGCCATGGTCATCCCAGTGGCTAACACATATCCCAACTTAGTGTTTAACAGATGTGAAGAAAATTTTGGTTTTAATTATAATGGAACATTTAAGAATGATCATCTTATGTTCTTTAAGTGCTTCATTGATGATGTGTTTCTCTTATGGAGGGGGAACTTAGTTTAATGCCTTTATTAATTTCTTACAGTCAAGTACAGAATTTTTAATGTTTGATGTTAACTTTTCCTATGAACCAATTAATTTTCTTGATGATGTTACAACATGCAATAATGCTGAGTTTGATACCAAGCTTCATAAGAAAGATGTTCAAGTAGCTACGTATGTCCTCTTTAACAGCATGCATCTTATATATATATATATATATATATATATATATATATATATATATATATATATATATCTATATGGGAGTTCTGAAAAGTCAATTTATGAGAGATAGTAAACTTAGCACAAAGAATGATTACTTCTTTACTGAAGAGAGTAATAACATGGCTAAAGATGTTTTAAGTAGACAGTATAAAAATGAGCACATTGAGAGTACAAGAAATTAATGATTAATGAGAGAAATGGTGTACTTAAGCCCTACTTACATGTCACTGACAATGATACTACTGTATGGCCTAGAGCAAATTATACTATGGGTTATTTAACAAAATATAATAGGCATAACAACATGATTAAGGGCATTATTCAGAAGAATTGGGCTATATTATGCTCCAATCCTGAAGTCAGTAGTATTGGTTGGTGATAGACCAAGATTTATATACAAGAAAGAAAAAAATCTTAAACAATACCTATGTTAAAAGGACCTGAGAAATCTTCAGAAATCTGGTAATAGACAAAAAAGAATGGCACTATTCCATGTTATAACTGAATTTACTGCAATGGAATACATACTGACACATATTTTATGCATCTGATTACTAAGAAAATGTTTACAGTCCTTGCTTTAGGAACTTGTTCTACTGAAAATATTGTATACCTTGTGAATTGTATATAATGTGAAAGTTTCTATATAGGGAAAGCAAATATGAAATTGAAAGAGAGAACAGGAGCACATCTCTCTGACATTCATAGAAATATAGACACTAATGCAGTGTATAAACATATAGCAAGTAAAGGCAAAGAGCATACGTTTAAGGTTATGATACTACAGAGGGTATTTCTTGATGTGCAAGGTGGTGATATAGTGACATATAAAGCTGCGGTGGTACAGCGGTAGCTTTGTTCTCCTGTTTGATTCTCGGCTGGAGTGCCTTCTGTGTGGAGTCTGCATGTCCTCCCCACAGTTGAGTGGCCTCCGAAAGACATGTGTGAATGGGCGTGCCTTCGCTGGAGGTTGGGCATTGGGCTGGCAACTCGGCACCATAAAAAAAAAATCTACTGCCAATCATTAGTGGACCGGAGTACCTCTATGGCGACCCCTAACCGGCTAAAGCCGAAAAGACAAACAACTGAAACAGCAGAATATAAGTGTATAAATTATTTTAGATTGGATAAACCAGCTGGTATTAACAATATTAATAGCATTAAACCAATATTGAAGGCTAAGCGTGATGTACTATGATTTTCTATATACATCTGGGCTGCTTTAATAAAAAAATTATCATCTACTTATTTATATGTATATATATATATATATATATATATATATATATGTGTGTAATTATTTACATCTTTATTCAATTATTTGTATTTATTTTTCTATTTATAATTTTTTAGTGAATATGAAGCCGCGGTGGTGCAGTGGTAGCATTGTTACTTCACAGCAAGAGGTTCTCCCATTCAATTCTCAGCTGGAGTGCGGGGAGTGCCTTCTGTGTGGAGTCTGCATGTCCTCCCCATGGTTGGGTGGCATTCGAAAGACATGCGTAAGTGGGCATGCCTTCATTGAAGGTTGGGCGTCGAGCTGGCACCTCGGCGTTCGTGAAAATCTACTGCCAATTATTAACGGACTGGAGTTCCGCTGTGGCGACCCCTAACCGGGAAAAGCTGGAAGACAAACAACACTAATTTTTTAGTGAATCATTCTATGAGGTTCATTATTTTGGAGTCAGGTGACCAATTTTTGTTATGATTGGCTGGTGTATTATTTAAAAGGAGTAGAGGATTTTACAACTGTTATGCATTGAAAAAGAGCAGTAGACTTGAAAACTTTGCTTTTAATTCTATTTTATTACATTTTGAATGTTGTGCTTCTGCTTTTTTTTTTGACTGTATAACAGTCAATGTGATATTGAATTTTTTCCTTTCTGTGTATATATCGTACAGATGTTAAATCAGTAAAAAAAAAAACTATCAACAATGCTTTATATAAACATTCAGTTAATTGCCCAACTGGGAAACATTGCTTTGGAATATTAGACAGTGTCCTGAAGGATCCAAGAGGTGGATATTGGAAATCCCATTTGGAGTTTAAAGAGTTCCATTGGCAGCTAAAGTTGCATATGACTGTTTTCCTAGGCTTGAACAAGCATATTTTCTGACTACCTGTTTTAAAGTTGCGTTTATCAAAATTATAATGGAGTATCATGAAATATTGTCATATTCATATTTACACAGATTTATACTACATTTTTACTGTATATAAAATTTTTATATTTAATCAATTAGTGTTAAATTTATACACATCAATACATCACAATTTTTTCATAGAAGTTTTCAATAATTTATTACATGGAATTTTAAACAATTGATGCATGACTTAACTTCTTTATTTATTTAAGGTATTCATTAAAGTTTTAAATATTTTTTTATATTCTATACCTTTAAGGGGCTACATGCATGATTTTGACTGCTTTATTTAAAGTGTTGGCATATAACGTAGATAGAGTCTGAGGAAGTTCTAAATTAACTGGACAAAAGTGTTTTCTCATTGATAAATTAGCTAAGTTTAATCATTAAGGCTGTTGTTGTTGTTGACCTTCCCAATTTGTTTCGTGTTTTTTTGGTTTTGTTACGAGTGGTCTTACACCACTCTTTGCTACTGCTTTTTATGTTTTTAGTATACCAAAACAGTTATTTCCATAAGTATCCAGGTTATTGTTAAACTAGTGTTTGTTTTAATGCAATTTGGTAGTCTATTCTATGCATCAACTACTCCTTGAGGCTTGTATATCTCACAGGAATGGTTCTACTTTTTCTGTTAGCCACCTTCTGGAGGCATTAATACTCTTAGGTTAAGGATGTGGGCTTTGAATACACAGTGTTACCACCAATATGTCAGGTGTTTTGTACAAGCCTGAAATCTTAACCTCCGCCACTGGTGAATTAAGGGAAGATGTATTACTCTTAAGCTGTTGCCTAAGGTGCAAATTATTTATGTGATGGTCAGGCTGTGGTGTCACAATTAACGCACACTGACCACTAAATAATATACAATTGGATGGGTGGCCTTAAGAGTAGACAGAAGATGTGCACTACTGCTTCTAGTTATGACTAACCCCTACTATACACACAAACGTTATACTGTTAAGTTTTAAAGCAGAATTACAATTTCTTGCTCACCAGCATTCACCCTACTTTAGTTTAAGGTTAGTGTCTTGCTATGAAAATCTCACCAGTATAGGGCTAATGCTAAGCAAATCCTTTTTTTCCATATATGCAGTGTTTCCCAGGAAGGACCACTGCTTTCTTACTCCATTCTGCCACCGTACAAACTAACTTTGCACCAAGGAAGGACTCGATTACATAATACTTAGAATGAACCAATATACTAAATTATTGTAGTTTATAGTCCGCCTTTCTTTAAAATGGTAGAATCAAGAGAAGCTCTAAGTAAACCATATCAGGATTTTAAAAAGCATTCCATATCTGGAGCCTTTTCCCTACTTTTTCCCACTTAATGCCGGAAGTAAAACTTGAAAACTTTGTAACAGTCATACCAGTGATGGAGGTTTGTCCTTATAGACCAATAAATAAAACACCATTCATAACTTTTTTGCAATTAAATACTTTACTTAATTGCACATCAGGTATCCGCGGTGGTGGTGCTGCGGTAGCGTTGTCGCCTCACAGTAAGACACTGACCGGTTCGACTCTCAGCTAGAGCGTCTTCTGCATGGAGACATGCGTGAATGGGCGTACCTTCATTGAAGTTTGTGCGTTAGGGCTGGCAACTCAGCACGTAAAAATCAATTGCCAATCATTAGCGGACCGGAGTTCCGCTGTGGCAACCCCTAACCGGGAAAAGCCGAAAGACACAACAACTTAATTGCACATCAGAGAATAGCACTGAACAAAAATGAAACATACAAATAGGTTTATGATTGCACTGGAAAAGTAAAGTAAAAGATTTTAGAGAGATGTTCCATCCAAATGTTCAATCTAATTCCCACTCACTTTTTGGACAATACTCTGGTTTATGTACCATTAAATCTTTATAGACAGTCAATAACTGTAGGTTCATAGGTGTATACTAGGCTTTCAATGACTAGGGCCTTATATGCCTAGCCATACAACCCAAATGTGAGCCACAGGTTTCATTTATAATAATGTGTGATTTACTGACTGCCTCTATCCATCAGAGACATAGATGACAGATCAGGGATGGATTTCTGATTATGCATCCATTGCTCCAAGTTGTGCTTAAATAGGGATAGGGAGAAACTCTACTTCACGTGGATGGTGAGTCTGTTCCAGAGAATGGGCATAATCTAAGAAACCTATCTGTCTCTCCAATACGTCCTGTTTATGGCACAAGCAAAATTTAGGTACTTTAATCTAGTAGTCCTGGTGGTGGCTGTTTTGCAGATGTGCAGAAGGTTAATCAAAACAGGGTCCAGGATGCCTTGTATGTCAGGCAAAGATCACCCCCCAGAAGTCTGTATAATACCAAGTAAACAGACAAGAATTTGAGGTGATCAGTGTAGGACATTATGATTACTCCTTGTATTCTTTTTGTAAGGAACCTTTGTGGACATTCCAGTTGCTGCATGTCTGGTCAGGTACATGCCAAAGGGGCATTATACTCTGATGGATCTGATGAGGGATGAGTACCATGGTATAATGACTTCTCCAGACTGAGAGGGTATGCTCTTGCTTCTAAGTTGAGCAACAAAGAAAGATTTTCTTACTACCTAGGACATATGTTGCTTTAAAGGCTGTGTTACTTTCTACTTGAGTTCCCAGATCCCTGACTAGTGATTCAGTCTTTAGGGTTGTTTTACTGATTATGTACTTACATAAGGTGGCTAACTTCCCAAAAGGTACTATTCACCCAAGGTGGCCAACTTCCCAAAAGGTACTATAATGCATTTCTTGGTATTGAGTTTTAAGCCATGACTTTGGCACCAGTTGTTTGTCTGTTAGACCTTCCTTAAGGGTGTTATCAACTTGGGGGGATTCAATGACTGCTCCCAGTTTGCAATCATTTGTGAACTTGGTTAGCCAGAGGCCTTTAACATTGGCATCTAAGATGTAGATGCCAAAGAGGAGTGGGCGTAGCACACAGCCCTAGGGGACTCCACTGGTGATTGTCCTCTTTGTGGAAGTGGCCTCACTGATTCTAACCTTCTGGGTCATATAAGTGACCCAGCTAGCTATCCAGCATGCTATTAAAGGAGTTTATACCTAGTTCCACAAGTTTGTTGACAATGTCTGCGTGGGGATATTGTATCAAATGCTTTAGCCAGATCTAGGTAGGCAGTATACACCAGTTCCCCTCATCTATTGCCTTAGTAACCTTTTCAAAGTAGTCCACCAGATACAGTAAGCATGGTCTTCCTTTGTCAAATCCAAACTGGAATGGATCCAATGTCTGGAGATTTCCTTTGTCCTTGTTAATTTCCTTGGCTTTGCAAATAAAACTAGTCAGACTAATGGTTCTCTAGTTTCCAGGATATATTGTACAGAGTTTGAGAGCAATTCGGTATAGGCTGCCATGTTCTTGGGGTTTGAAGGGGCATTGAAATTTGACAAGCCATCACTTAAAAGATAATTTGCCTTGGAACAGTTCTGAACTGTTATTGTTTTTAATTGGATTATGGAGTTGATTTTGATTTCAAAGGGGAGACCTTTATGGTCAGAACTTGCAAGGGGATGATGAGACATTGAGGGGATGCAGCATTCTCCCATATTTCTGAGGATGAGACCCAGTATGTTGCAGCCTGTAGTGGGTATATTCACTATCTGGTCAAGGGTGTTTGCATTTCCAAAGTCTAGGAATCTCTGTGCCTGTAGATTTGAGGCCGTGTAGGATTCCCAGTCTATAGAGGGGTAATTAAAGCCTCCCATGAGTAGGATGTTAGGTTGGATGGCAAGTGTCTCCAGTAGGTCCAAGTATATATTGTGAGCTTCTTGGGACATGGAGGGTAACCTATACCTGGCTAGGATATGGTACAGGTTTTTGTGAGCCGAGTTCATTTTTAGAGTTTGACCTCCCCAAATCTGGAAAAGCAGACTGTAATATTTCCTCTGCACTCCTGAATTACTGAACCCAAGTCCACTAACCAATATAAAATTAAAGTATGCTAGTCCTGATTCAACTTTCTCTGCAAGATATAGGGGTTTCAACTCAAAACAGTAGTCCAAATAGTGAGTAATAGTCTTAATTGGCATTCCCTGCTCATTAGTGATTCAGAATAAAATATATATATATATTTTTAAACCAAACTGCTTTAGAACAAAATTCCATTCCAAAATAGTAAATACAGTCTCACTAGGAAGCAGTGTGTTTTATAAACTGGTTCTCTTCTACTATCCACACTTGCATAATTAGTGAAAAGAACAGTTATGCATTTTACACAGAGAAATATGCAACTCAAAATTGAAAGAACAGTTGTAAATTTCTCACATAGTAAAATATACAATAGTTTGATGGGTAAGGGCTACTACATGTGGATTTCTTTGGTGCTCTTTCTCTTCATTCTCCCATAATTTCCTAAATTCCATTTTCATTTGAGTTCCCTCTATAGTGGGATTGCATAGTTCCAAGTAATAAGACTCCTATCAGGTGTAGTTTTGAGTGTATAACATTATTGGATGAACTGTGGAAATTAGTGGTGCAGATGTCTTTGTATGAATGAAGGAATATTTATAAAGAGTCATATAACTATTATAACCTTTGTAAAACTTATTTCAGCTTAGAAGAATGGTCTTAGACATCCATGTAGTACTGCTTTGGGAAAATGGTCATTTTAAGTAACCTACTGCAAACCCTAGAACAAAATGTCTACTTCTGGAAACTTTATTTGGTACATTTGCTATAAAATGGGTTTTAGTATAGATATGGAATGTTACTTTTGTTTCTAAATGTAGCAATAATACAGTATACCTTACAGAGTAATGCATACAGTGCATGATACCACTCCACATCTTTATATTTCAGTGTACAGTGTAAACTGTTTTACCAGAGTGTTGTCATTCCCCCAAGCTGTATTTGTAAAGAAGTAATATTAAGATAATGCCAGAAGGCATGTTTACAAAACTGCTTTTGTAAATCTGTTGTTTTAAATCAAGCTTTTCAAATGTGCCAGACTGATGTGCTGCAGCTGTTATTGTTTAGTCCAGTTGCTGCACAAATTTTTAAATACAAAAAATAGTAACAGTGTATAAACTAGCTGTCAGTTACATATTATGTGCAGCTGAAAATTGTATGATACATCCCATTATAAGAGCAGTTCAGTACCACATAATTGACTTGGGTCTGAATTGTACCTCAGCGTCCAGATTTTTGCAAAATGTTTTTTGCAGAATGTTTTTTGCCTGTTCCTCAAACAATATATGTTTTTGGTAAATCATTGAGGACTGAAGTTACTAAATAATGAAAGACATCTGAATTTCAGACACTGTACCCTTTAGAAAATACATGCTAATGCAAAACATGTTCTATCAACTTTCTAGGTTTATAACATTGTTGTGTAATTGTTTATAAGAGCAATATTTAAAAATTGTCCATATCCTGGCCTGACATTTTTTTAACTTCTTCAAGAATACCTGCAGTAAGAGGTTGAGAGGTATAGACTGAATCCATTTGCCATAAGTATTCACCTTTTTATGCACCTGTTTCATCACATGATATGATCCTGTCATAAGCAAAACATCTTGTTAATTCACAAGAATCTGAAACACAACTGCTTAAACTATGTAAGCAAATTCATCTTGCTGTACTTTACTAATTTTTTCCTGTCATTTCACAAATGTCCTATCAAAGTTCTATTTGTGAACTTAGTTTGCTTAGCGGTGGTAATCTGAAGACAGTACACCACACTACCATGCACTACCAGCTATCTGTCCTCAACGTGAAGTGTCTGTTTTTCTATGAGAAGTGGTCCTGTATACATGACTAGGCTAAATGTATTCTCTTACCTAGTGATGGGGTACCTCCAGCTGGTTTACTTGTCTAGTAAACAACTTCCACAGGCTGGACCATAAGTTTGACAGCTCTGTATAGCTACAGAACAGAATTATAAATCACTTGCCTCCCAGGATTTAACCCACTTTCATCTGGCATTTGCTTTCAGTGCATTCTTATTAGCAGTAAATAAGACTGTTTTCTGAAGGGAACCACTGATACCCTTTAAGTTGTTGTTTAGTAACTTCCTGGTATATACTGCCACCAGGATGACCAATCTGGCACCAATGTTTGTTACTGAACATTCTTACGGTTAATCAAGAAATATAATAAATTATGACAGCATATAGTCAGTCTCTCACCAAAAAGGTGGATGCCAGCATTATTGTGTTGCCCTTATAAAACACCAGACATAAGTTTAACAGAGTAATGGAAAAAGACTTTACTCAAAAGAAACTCTTGCAAAAGAACTGAAACAAAAAGAATGATGTTTACAAGAAATTTGAGCTCAATGATGCTAGAAAAGTAGGCTGTATAATCCTTCTTCTACAGTCCCTGTAAAACCATTTTGTTTTTTCAAATTTTGAGTCCATAATCCAAAATAGAGAAAAGTACAGTAGTTTTTATTCAGTTTTCTAAAAAGTCATACATTTTCAAAATCCAACCAGTAGTCCAAAGAACATGGCTGATATTATATAGAGGTGACAAGCAACTCCTTGGCGTACCTTTCTGCTAGGAGCAAGCAATTTTCACTATTTTTTAAAGAAATTAGTCCTTTATTTAATAAGGATAAATGGTCTGCAGCACCCCTTTTCCAAAATAAAGCAGCTATAGCACCCTTAGATGGTGATAGGTGCAGTGCACCCAACTATTCAGTTTGCTGACCTTCTACCCCATTCCACCCACAATCTACCCTGTCTAGTTTGTTTGTTATTAGGATGGAGCAGGAAGCCAACAAATGTGAAAGTGTAAAATACAGGGAATATGCACCATGTGAAGACAAGCTCTTCTATCAGAGGATAACATGAGGATTTGTTTTAAATGCAGATACTGGCAGGTGACTAGTTATGGTGAATGGCTGTCTAGAGGTAGGACAGTCATAGTGCTCAACTGTGAATGAGTTTGCCTTGTATTCCTGCTATGTCCCTCATAAAAGTTTTGAATTTCTGTTAAATCACTGAGTATTACGATCTGTCAAAATTCCATTCATTAGAGCTTCTTGCTTATTGTTCAGAAAATGCATGCTGATGCAAAACCCATTCTGTTAACTTTTCAAGTGAATTAGAGTCAAATATAAAAAATTGCTAGCTATCTGTGAGAGAATTTGACTTAACTGCTGTTTAAGAATTATCTTGTTTTTTTTTTTTTTTTTTTTTTTTTTTTGGAAAAATGTGATTTGTGTGAAATAAATAGATTGGAATACTTCAAAATGTGTCTATTCTGTCAAAAATGTAATACATTACACTGTTTGTATCACTGTCAGGCATCTGAAGTGTACACAAGTGTATGCAACTGAAGAGTTAGGATGTCAGCTGTATGTTAATGAAATAACTAACACTCTTGTTCATTTTAGATGGGTTTATCTGATCTTGTGAGACTTATTGTGCATTTTTTGTGAAGCAAGATGGAGTAGTTTAGTGTGACAATTATTTATTTAACCACAGTCCGTTATTGGTGATTTTGTCTTTTATTAGCAGTGAAGGACTTACTCTGGTGGCACTATATGGAGTAGCTCCATATGGCAATAGAACTTTATGTGGATCATTCTACACAGGGAGATACAGACAGACATGATAGAACTTACTATGTATGTACGTATATAAGTGTTGCAAGCAGGCAAGAGATTGGTCCTGAATAGTATTGTGCCTTCACCAAGAATGATGACTAGATACCAAGACAAGATAATTGGCTTTAACAGTTGATTAAGTAGTTACTATCATTCTGAGAGGATCCAGTATGTGTCAACCTAGGAGATAAAATTTCCTGTTTCACCAGGAATGGTTTGTACCTCCAATACCAGGACTTTTTATACAGGCAAAAACATCTGCTGTCCCCATAGTGCCTTTTTAGCCAGTCCTCCCTTCCAGATGTTCTGACATAGCAAACTCAACTTAAATTTGGACAACATCATGATGTCACTACTTAATGCTAGGTGTCTAAATAGAAAGATGCCTAAACTTGATGGCCTTCTGCAGCTAAGATATTCATATCAGTGTAGTTACTGAGAGATGGTTTTGGTGCAATGACACAACTCACTCTATACCAGGATTTGGCAGTTAGTATACCTACAGGCCCTTTGGTATCTGTGTCTGTTAGAAACACCATCACCACTCATCAGATTATCCACATCCCTAACTTGGAGCTCATTGTAGTCCAAATCACACTATAGATCTATTGCTAGCTATGGATACCCAATGAGCATGTGACTTGCCTTAATATTATTGATGGTTTATATATCAAACCAAACACCTTCTACCTTGGGGACTAGGTTTACATTTAGCTGGGGGTGCAGGGGGCACCATGTCCCCCTGCAAAAAAAAAAAAAGAAGAAAAAAAATGCTTTGAACATCTGGGTACGATCATGCATACTTCGAGTTTCTGACATTTCAGTCAAATGTCATAAACTCAAACCCTGTTGTTGCCCATCAGCTTGCAAATTAGCTATTCAGTAGATCACAGTTGTGAAATTTGCTGGTACTCTCGCCAAATGTAAATTTGTAAGTAATGGGATATTGCAGGGATCAGTACTGGGCTCTCTCTCACCTCTGTTTGACATTTTTGTAGATATCTAAGCCAATATCATACAAGTGTGATTGATCAAGTTTGCTGCTGATTGCCTGCTGGGCACATTTATCTGTTCATCTACTGTTACTAAACTCCAGCAAGGACTTTAGTATACAAATACCTGATGTATTGAAAAAAGTCTCAAGCTAAATGCAAAAAACTGCAGCATAAAAGTGTTTGACAAAAAAGCTGCTCCCACCTCATATGTTGAAAATGTAACTCTTGCTGAAAGATACAGTCATAAGAGATCTAAGTAGTTATGTAGATATCTGTCTCTCATTCAATCATCCTGTTTCCACAATAGTCAGGAAATTCTATGTGCACCACTCTCCAAGGGAATATCTTCAAAATATAGTGAAGTCCTCTTACCACTATATTCTTCACTTGCCAGACGACACATCGTTGAATCCAAATCACTGAATACAAATCCAAGCACATCCCTCAACTGGAAAGGCCCTAATTATTTTTAACTAAGAAGATTAAAGGCCTTAAATCTTTACTATCTTAACAGATTAGTACAGCTCTCCTTATACTCAGTAGCTTAACAGCTGCTCTGAGGTGACCTGTCTCACTTGTTGAACCATGAAAAACCCAGTCCTATTTGACCTCCTGTTTCTTCACAAAAGCAGTGGCTCTACAAGCAGCAGTACTAGGAACCTAAGTCTACACTAACAAATAAACAAGACAAATTGGAGGGATAGTTTCCTAACTCAAAGTATTCCCAGCCTATGGAATAAGTTACTAGTACAGGTCAAGCAAAGTACTGTTTTGTCTACCTTTAAGACTAGTCTTGACAATTGGATGGGCAGACACAAATTTACATCAGGGTCATCATGTGCATTCTTAGAGCACTATTACATGATTGTAATTTGTTTAAGCATCTTTTTGCTCCCCTGCATTATCCTACAGCCTTCAAACCAGTGCCCCACTTCCATTGTTGAATCCACCAACCTCTCCATTATCTGGACTTACTCTGTTACAGCTGGGGTTGGGGGCAGAACCTAATGGAGTCCTAGGAGTTTTTGCCATTGTCTTTGGTATGGGGGGTATTTTACTTAATGGCATACTCCATTACTCTCCATACATGGTATGGTGGTTGCATCCAAAGGGCAGGTGTGCATTGAAAATGTGTAGCATGGCTGTCCAGCCAAGTCCACTTAATTTCCTCCTCTTGTCAGACCGCTTCCCCTCATTGAGACATCCCCAGCCTCCACCAAGGATTGTTACAAGGATCCCCATGTAACTGCCCATCTGTTAGTCACCAGAGTTGGTAACTGAACCTGGGTCAGCTGGGCTGTAGCCCGGGCTTTATAACTGTATAGGTTCATAGGTTGGTACTAGGCTATTGGCCCTAGGGCCTATACAAGCCTAGCCATAACAATTCTGTGGCTATTTCTTCCCACAGTATTTACTTCCCTGGACCCCAGTCTAGCAGGGCAACTGATGTGATCCCCGGGGTGAATTTCCTATCTCCCATCCAATCATCAAGGTTCCTTTTGAAGGGGGCCAAAGAGGCACTCTGCTTGTCATGTATGAGCAGTCTATTCCAGAGTCTGGGGAGTCTCTGGGTCAGGAACCTATCCCTCCAGCATGTTTTGTTCATTGTGATGACAAGGTTTAGATCCCTGGATCATGTGTCTCTGAGAGATTGGGATTTATTTAAGTGTAGCATGTCCAACAGCTCTGGGTTTGACATGGCCTTGTATGTTAAGCAGAGATCACCTCTGAGTAGGCGATATGCGACAGAGTATAGTTGGAGGTTTTTTAGACGGTCAGCATAGGGTATCTGCTTAAGGCCTGTGATTCTTTTAGTGAGGTATTTCTGTGGCCTTTCCAGTTGTTGCAGATGTCTTGAGAGGTACATACCAAATGGGGCATTGTATTCTATAAGGGGTCTAATGAGGGAGGAGTACAGTGGGACAATGACCTCCTTTTTTCTGGATGAAAAGCCCTTAGTGACGAGGTGTGCCACATAGAAGGATTTTCTGACAGTTGTGGTGATGTGGTTATCGAAGGTGAGACCACTGTCTGCCTGTGTCCCAAAGTCTCTTATCACACTTTCAATTTTTAGTGTACTGCCACCTATGTGGTAATTCATGGGTACATGTTTTTTCCCAAAGGGGATAACTATACATTTCTTGGTATTGAGCTTGAGCCCATGGCTCTGGCACCAAGCATCTGTTTCTGTAAGGCCCTTTTGTAGAGTATCCACATCATTTGGGGATTCAACAATGGCTCCCAGTTTGCAGTCATTTGCAAACTTTGTTAGCCAGAGTCCCTTAGTGTTGGTCTGTACTTCAGAGAAGTAGATGCCAAACAAGAGCGGTCCCAGGACTGAACCCTGAGGTACTCCACTTGTCACTTGTCTGGAGCTGGATTTGGAGTCGGCTACTTTTACAGTGTGGGTTCTGTCAGTAAGCCAGCTGGCAACCCATCAAGTGATGTAGGGATTAATGCCCAGCTTAGTAAGTTTATCTATGATTCCAGAGTGGGGGATGGTGTTGAAGGCCTTGGCATGGTCCACACAACCTATCTGGACCTTGCCAAGGCCTTCAACCAATCGAGTAGCATAGGAATTAATGCCCAGCTTAATAAGTTTATCTATGATTTCAGTTGAAGGCCTTGGCGAGGTCCAGATAGGCTGTGTGGACCACCTTACCCATGTCCACGGCTCTGCAGACTGATTTGAAGAAGTCAATCAGGTTCAGGAGACAATATCAGCCCTTCACAAACCCAAACTGCATGGGGTCCAGTGTTTGACGGTTGCCAATGTCTTTGTTTATAAGTTCCATGATAATACGTTCCATGGCCTTGCAGATCAGGCTTGTCAGACTGATGGGGCAGTAGTTCTCGGGATCCAAGGTGGATCCCCCCTTGTGGAGTGGGATAACTGTAGTTGTACACCATTCAGTGTGCACGAAACCTGAGGTGAGGCTATGATTAAACATGACACTTAGGTGAGGTGCTAGTTCATTTTGTAGTTCATGTAGTACACAGCCTGGGATGTCATCTGGTCCCATGGCTGCTGTATTCTTAGCTTTGGCGAGTGTGTGTTTTTACTTGTGTGGCCGTTATTACCGGAATTTGGCAATCTTTCCATATTGAGATGGGCCCTTTAGGGGGTGAGAGGGGTGTTGAAGTTTGCACTGAATCGATCTGCCAGGATATTGGCAATATCCTTGGGATCAGTATATTTAATGCCATTCTGTTGTAGCTCAGAGCAGATCTGAGCATTGACATTTAGATTCTTGACATAGTTATAGAATGCATTGTGGTTGTCTTTGGAATCTTTGGCAATTTTATTTTCGTAACTAGCTTTGGAGGATTTTATGAGGGATCTCAGCTTCTTACTGAGGCTGGAAAGGGAGTTTTTTGCATCCTGGGATTTTCCTCTTTTCTGCAACAGTTTCTTCCTTTTATTGTAAAGTTTGTTATGGCAAGGGACCACCAGATTGGCTTCCTTTTTTTTGGAGGAGAGCGTCTTGGTTCTATTGGGGATGGCACGATTCATGCACAAGTGGATGTGCTCGTACAGTGCCTTAGTGTAGGATACAACAGTCGAACTTTCAGTTCCCGTCTGCATGGGTGTCATGAAGTTTGTCACTTCTGACTTGAGTAGCATGAAGTTGGCTTTGTAGAAGTTTTTTACGGAGGTTTCCTTACTGGGGGGTGGGGGTGGTATGTGGATTTCAAGTGTGATTAACTTATGGTCAGACCTGACCAATGAGGGAGTTACCATAGGTGTGGAGCATCGATTTCCCATGTTGGTAATGACCAGGTCTAGGATATTGGAGCCCCTGGTGGGGCTAAGGATTAGTTGATCCAGGGCATTGGAATGTATGAATTCCAAGAACCGTTGGGCAAAGGTGTTGGTACACGAGTAGTTTTCCCAGTTAATGGCAGGGTAGTTGAAATCAGCCAGTATTAGGGTGTTTGGTTGTATCTTAATATTTTCCAGTATGTTTAGAAAGGTGTAGTGAGAATCTTGGGGCACGGTGGGAGATCTTTAGCAAGCTACAATTTGGATTGCAATCTTACCTAGTGTTAGTTGCACCTAGAGAAGTTCAGACGCATTGTGCTGGGCAACTAGCCTGGTGTTGTGAATATCCTTGGTGAATATGGACACTCCTCCACCTTTAGTGTTTCGGTCCTGGTTTGGTGCCCAAAAAGTGTGGTAACAGTTGTAGCCTGGTATTGTAGGGGTGCTCTCTGGAGCCTTGAACCAGGTCTCAGTTACTGCACAGATAACGATGTTCTCCATTTTTAGGAGTGCCTCGAGAGAGTGCATTTTGAAGTTTAGACTTCTAGTATTGAGTAGCATTACCTTCAGATTTTGCATGCTTGTACCTGTTACGGTGGTGGTTTTGTCCTTTGAACTTTGCCTAAAAAAGGCACTATAGGGGTGGCAAGAGCCTTAGCCAGTAACCTGAATCCCAGGAGCAACAGATGCAGACCATCTCTGGCAAAGCATCATGGTCTGTCGATCATGTCGTGCCAGGCAGACAGATACTGGATCCCCTTTGAATGACACCAGAAGCTTAGCCAATTGTTGAAGTCAATCATTTTGTCCTTATACTGTGGTATCATTCTGGGCGAAGGCAGGATGCTATTCAGGGCTAGGGTCATACCTGCCTGTGCCACATGATCTGAGAGCTGTTCCATGTCTCTTTTCATGAAGTCCAGGGAGGTACGTCTCAAGTCATTCACTCCAACATGGATAATGACAGAGTCATATTTGTACTTGTTGTGGAGTGAGTTGAGTGCATGTGTTATGTGGTGAATCTTGACACCTGACAGGCAGATGACTGTAATTTTCTCCTTGTTCAGCCTGGTGAGTAGGACATCAGTGTGCCTGACTATAGAGTCATCTATGACTAAAGTGTTGGGTACGTTGTCTTGCCTTAGGGGCTGTTGTTGGGTGGTACACTGGTATTGTGAGCTATGTGACACTTTGGTTGTGATTGGGGTTTGTTTGCGTTTCAGCTTCAGAGGTCCTTGTTGCTTAGGCAGGTTACTGTTAAGGGCCTCCACATATGTGGGTTTAGTGTTGCTATGTGTGGATGTTGGTGGTGTGGGTTTAGAAGGGCTGTTGTTGCTTGAGGTGTAGTGTGGGTGTTAACCTTCTCCTCTTGTCTGTCTAGCACAATCTTGGGTGGAGAGAGCTTTGCTTCCAGTTTGGCTATGTAAGTGCATCTCTCTCAGGTTATAGTGTTGGGAGTAGGAGGAGAGGGTTGTCTGTGTACATGAGGCAATTGCTGCAACACCCCAGTATGCCCAGATTCACCAGGTGGACAGGGGAAATCACCGGAAGTTGACCCTTGGACATGTCTGGTTTGGTGCTTTTTTATGGGACCAGCATGGTTATTACATGCTTGTAAGTGGTGGCACAAACTTTTAATTGTGTCTACTTAAAGGTCTATATGGCTAGTTATAGTTCCTGTAATCACTTGTCTAGCATTGTTCCTATGTTCCTAATATTCTTTTGGCTGTTTGCACTGCTTTATCAGCTTCAGTATTTGATAGTGGATAGTGAGGTTTTCATCTAGTTTGAGTGAAACAGTAATTGGCAACAAACTATTGTAATTCATTGGACAAAAACTGCATATCATTATCTGTAACTAATTCCACTGGCATACCTTTAGAGCTGGCTCATGGTCAAATGGGGCCCTAAGTAGGTTAGTAGTTCACGGCTCCCTCACAGCAGCCCCATCCCCAGGCATTCCAGTGTTCCATTACTTGACTATTTCTCCCTGTTACCAAAAACACTGTTCAAACCTGTTAATGTGCATACTGTTTTCTTATTTATTTCTACAATGATACAGATACTGAAATAAAGGTTTTAAATTAAAAATTGATAGCACAAACACTAAACAAACAATATAGTCTCACAATGAAAACAGACTTGGCATGAGCAGTAAACTTCTCTGCCCTTGAAACAGCATTGAAACACATTCAAAGAAAATGCATTTGGCCAGTGGCGGATTAATTTACTTTTGGGCTGTTTTCAAACCATAGGCTTCTTGCACACATTTTTAGGGCCATGCATATATTCAGGTGTTCTTTGATTCACCTTCCTGATTGTGTTAAATTATATTCCTTGTTGTAATACAGCACCACTTGTTAGAATGCGCTTTAAATTTGTAGTAAATGTATGAACCAATAATGACAAAAGGATACTCAAACTTCTGTCATTAGAATCTACCAATATTAGTCAATGTGCACAATCTCTACAGAAGTAAAAGTCATCGAATAATTCCCGTATTAAAGAGATCTGTAACTAATGAAGAGGCTGCTACTGGCAAACAACTTTACATTTCAGTGTTTCATCTACAAATTCAATGCCTACTGCCCTTGAAGAATTAATTGTCCATGTTACATTAAAAAAAGGTGGTGATCTGGTAATATTACAATAGAGAGTGTCTAACAAACCAACAAGTTCATAGTTCCTAAGCATCTTATACAAAGGAGGACACACTCAGGAGTGCAGCAACCCACATCCCCCCCTTAAAATGCACCACAGTATCAGCAATCCAAATGGCACTGCAATATCAGCATTCATCTACATGGTGTGAGAGTAGAAAGCACAGCCTTCTGCACCAAAGGCAATTATGCTACTAACACTGCTTTCAGATTCTACAGTAATAACAGTGACTGTCATTTGCTAAACGAAACATAGTTGCACATTGAAAACAGACTTAACATGAACAACAGTAAACGTCTCTTCATACCTCTCAACTTCTTAGAGCAAAAAAATCTGGGCAAGGATGTAAATAATGGTGGGGTATAAAGGTCCAAAAATAGGCACAATTTTTAAGTATTGCTCTTACAAAAATAGAAAGTTAATAGAATAACAGAATTTGCATTTGAATGGCGTTTCTGAAAGGTATGAACTCAAACTCAGATGTTTGTGATTATTTTCCAGACTTCAATCATCAATGATTTGCCAGAAAACCACAAGTTTATGAAAAACAAAAAAAAAAAAAAAAAAAAAAAGAGGCAAAAATATTTTTGAGAATTGAGAGGTATGCTTCTCTTCCCTTAAAACTCACAATTCCTTGAAAATGCACTGAAACTAATAATTCCCTGAAAATGTACTGAAACTCAAACTCACAATTCCTTCAGCAGTCTGGTAGATGTAGATGATTCAGGCTCTTGTCTCCTCTACTAAGGTACAGGGCTTGAGTCTGATCGAGTTAATTGACTAATGTGTCCCCCTTTAACTAGGGCATTACACAGGTCTATATTAATTTTGCGAAAGATGTGTTCATCGAATGTGTCTTCTGCAAACACCAACCACCGAAATTCACTTCAGTGAACCATCCGGAACACACAATGGACTAAATCAAATCCACCCAAGTGGGGGGGATTCGCCCCCTACACCCCCCAATCTGGGTGGCTGTGCTCATCACACTCCCCATAACTATATATACCAACTCTGAGATTGCACTACAGTGGGGAAAAGGGCAAAGTTGAGGTGATGGCCAAGTTTTTGGGAACTGTAGGAAAAATTCTGTGGTTTGCCAAAGTGATTTTCAGTGGTTGGTGTTTGTGGAAGACATATTCAATGAATATGTCTTTGCAGAATTAATATAGACCCCATTACACATCATACCTCTCAATCTCTTAGTGCAAGAAATCTGGACAAAGCCTAAAATAATAGGGACACAATGGCCCAGAAATAGGGACAGATTTTAAATATTGCTCTTTTTTAACTTGGAAAGTTGCTAGAATAACAGGATTTGTGTTAGCATGCATTTTCTGAAGGATAAAACTGTCATATATGTCATTATTTAGTGACGTCAATGCTTAGTGATTTGCCAGAAAACCACATATTTTATGAGAAACAGACCAAAAATATGGGGCTAAATCTGGACAGTTAAGAGGTATGTTACACAAACATGCACACACATACTTACTTTCTCTCTCATACAGCAATGAACGAATGGCTACTTTAAATTCTGCATGTGCACATACACACACTTTATCGTACAGCAATGAATGGAACAGCTAGTTTAAATTCTGTGCACACACCCTTTCTCTCTCATACAGCATTGCACACACACACACACACACACACAAACTCATACAGGCACAAACTGAATGGCTAGTTTAATTTCCACGCTCATCTTTCTTACACAAGTGTGGAATGCATTTGTCCATATTAGTGTGCCTGTGTGCAACACACACATGGTCCTCCTTAAAGGAGAATATTCTGCCACCATGGTGTTAAAGTATTTTTTTTTTTTAATTAACTAAAAAGTTAATGTGGAAGCCCCCTGACCAGTTGAGCCCCCAGCCCTGGGGCCCTAGGCGAATGCAGTGAATACCTTACTTTGAGCACACAGTTTTAAATCTAACTGCTGTTTGTCAGCTTTTTCTAGTTGGTACATAAATTATTATGTTACATGAATAGTAATCAACGAGGTAGATTTTTGCTTTCAAACTAACATAAATCAGTGGCTGTCTTTTGCTAAGGATGTTGTGCTAATAGCATAAGCATCAAAGGTTCATGTCTCTGTATAATACAGCACTAACTTGATGATGTCTAGCTTGATACTTGACCACCGCATGGACATTTTGGCTCTTTCTCTAGATTTGTTAAGATCCTGATGACCCTCATGTGTTTGATGTAGCACTTTTGCTAATTGATTTTTAGCTGCTAGAATTCTGACTTGGTATAACAGTAAGCCATCATGCTCTGTTAACCGGGCTCTAACTATAAAGTACTTGTGCATAAGCAGTTTGGGTTGAGTTCAATGACTTGGCCATTCATGACACACATGATGGGTAACAGTTGGCAAATCAGAATTGCTTTGAGAGGCCTGTTTAAGCTTTTCTAGTCTTTTGGTGGTTGTAGAACTTGTTGTCATTATGCTTTGTACATAAGCTGTGACATCACTTTTGTTTTCATATGATGGTAGGTCCTGTATTGGATTTCTGGACAGCATATCAATGTCATTTGCTGGATACATGTATTGTTTTGCTTTGCATCAAACCTTCTTAGTCATATCAGTAGTCTCTGGTATATTGGGAGCATTTTATCATGATCATATGATTGATTAATGGAACTAGTGGTTTATGTTGAGTCTGAAGCTGGAAAATCTCAAGCCCTTATAGATAGCTGAAGATCATTTCACATGCCCACATATTTGTAAGACATTCTTTTTCAGTTTGAGAATATCTTTGTTGAAATCCGATAAACGTTAAGGAACAATAGGCTATAGGATATAACACTTGTTCATATTGCTGGAGTAACACCACCTAGGCCAAAGCTACTAGTATATGTACTCTCTATTGTTTGTTTACTGAAATCGCACTATACTGGCACTGGAGTTGGAGACAGCAGATTTTTGACTTTGGTGAATGTTTTTGCTCGAGCATGTCTCCAAGGCCATGGCAAATGCTTCTTTTAAAAGTCTTTTAAAGGACCAAGGATTGTAGAAAGGTCTAGTACAAACTTGCCCAAATAGTTGATTATACCTGGGATGGATCTACTTTACAAGCTCAGTTTCAAAAGTTCGAACTGCAAATGGTTAAGACCAATAATACTGAAGTTTTGAAACTTCAAAATTGTAATAAAAAAAATAAATAAATAAAACAATTTTCTTTTTAAGTTTTGGCAGGAAGGCAAGCCCAATGCGCCCCCACACCCCCTGCAAAATAAATATACTAACTCTGAGATCACACTACAGTGCGGAAAATGGTAAATTTCCTGTTCCACGCTGTACGGTGATCTCCATTCAAAACGTTAGAAGTTTCAAAACTTTGATCTTATGGTCTCGACCATTTGCAGTTCGAAGTTTTGAAACTTCAAGCTTGTGAAGGGAATCCTTCTAGGATTCATCTCCATTTAGTCACATGGGACAGATCTTGCAACTCAGCTATTGCTTGCATCTGGTTTGATACCACTAGTACATATATGGTGCCCAATATACTGAAGCTCTGTTTTTCTAAAGCAGCAGCTGTCTTGGTGAAGATTACAACCTAAATTTTTGTTTGCTGTAATAGTGACTCTAACACCAAATAATGTATTTGCTGGTCTGAACCAAACACAAGATGTCAGCCATAGCCCCGCCTCCACCAGGCAGTTGAGTAAATTACTCATTTTATGTTGAAAAATTTCGGGTGCTGAGGTTATAACAAAGGGCGGCTTTTTGAAACAGTGTCTTCCAATAAGGGTAATGGTTATCTTTACCTAATGGAATTTTCCACTGATGTTTGAAGCATCTAGCAAAGAAAATATGTTTTTGCATTCACTAGCTTATGTGCTATAACTTCCAGTGCAGGTACTATAAACTTTTTACAATCTTTTTCAAGTCAACACATATTTACTCTCAACCATTCTCTTTAATTATTGGTTCTCCTTTTCGATTCTTGGCTGGGGTGCCTTCTGTGTGGAGTCTGTATGTCCTCCCTGTGGTCACTTGGGTTTTCTCCGTGTACTCTGGTTTCCTCCCACATTCCAAAGACATTCAATAGGTGGATTGGACACTCTAAATTAGATGAGAGTGTGTGTGCGAGTGAGTGGTGCGAATGAACTACTGTGGCAGGGCTAGCCACCTGGAGGTGTAAACCTTGGCTCAAGATGATTGTCACTGTGGAAGTGACACCCCAACCCCATGTGTAAAATGGGGAAAAGGGATTGAGGATGGATGGATGGATTCTCTTTAATTACTGGGACCATAGGAGTGCATCACTCTGTAAGTCTAGGAACACTTTCTAAATACAAAGCTTCTCCACTTGTTATAGATTAAATTCTATCAAAGGAAATGGTAACTTTTTCTGTGTGGTTAAAGCAAATGGAACTGTATTTGGTTTTAGTGTGATTGTTGCTGGTTGACAGTAAAGCGTGCTATCTTCACAAAGAATGTCTACACTGACTTCATTTATTCTTGCTATTACATTCATTTTGTGTGCCACAGCTCTGCTCAGCACCTTATTTGTGTATGACCATCCAGCACATAAACCCCAAGCTCAAACTTTTGACTCTTCCACTCAAACATAGTTAAAAATTTACCAAAATATTTGAGTTTTTCTAGGTTACAAATTTCACTCTCTGCCTCATGTAACTATGGATGCTTCAGGAAGCCTCTGTATGTAATGTTATATCACATAATAGTGACCACTGTATTTAATTTCAAACTCAGAACTGCACCATGAATCAAAATATTTACCAACAAGTCAGCTTCTCTGTTTGCCACAGTAGTAACTGAGCCAATGAAGAATGCTTTTTGTACATTTCTAGTTTCATCAATATTTTCAGGAGCAATTTAACTTGTTTTGTTTTACAAATTACAACAAAATGGCCTAGTCTCTTACACAGTCTGTAACATACAGTAAACTTCTTTGACTCATGGTAACAATCGCACCTTAGGCATTTGTCTGGCTTACCCCCATTCTGCTTCGTGTACATTTACTTAGAGTCACGTTATGCCTTTGATGGAAGTTGCTATGAACTTTAGAGTTTAGTTCATACACATCTTCTGCTATATTTAAGTTAGCATTCTACCTTTTTTCCAGTTTAACTTCTCTGGCTTTTTGTATTCATCACCATCATCATCATCCTCAACATCAACCCCTTTTTTCATATTTTCTACATGGAGTCGGGGTGTATTGTTAACTGTGGCCATCTCTCTCTCGATTTAAAAAGACACTCCTGCCTTCTTTGACACTCATGTCGGATTGTTGCAAATCTTCTCTCACACAATATATTCACCTCTTTGCTGGATGCTCTCGTTTCCTCTAGCCTTCTTCCTGTCTGTCCCAAATCATCTTCACCGCATTGTCTTCTGCTTTTCTGCTCATGTAAGTGAACCGCCATAATCTGTTCTCTTTGATATTTTCTGCAATTGGAGCTGCTTTGGCTTCTGCTCTTATGTCCTCATTTCTTCGTTTATCCCACGTTGTGCATACTACCACCCACCTCAGGCACTTCATTTCCATCACATCTAGCTTCTTCATCTGCTCTGCCTTTACTGCTAGGTTTCTGTACCATACAGTAGTACTGGTTTCACCACTGATTTCTACACCTTCTTTAAAAGGAGGAGTAACTGAGTACCAAGAAACAACTGAACAAGGGCATCTAAGTCTGCATAAAGGCTTAACACAAACTAGTAGGGTGCCCACTACTCTGCTTACAACATCATTTCAGCTACAGGCTTGGGTGATAACGCAGAGCTGGATGGAGAAGAGGGCTAAAGAGCCACAGGCCAGGTTTCATTTCTCAGATAAAAAACAGTAGTCCCTGTGCCATTACTGCTCGTCTAGTGGAGGTCATGCAGTCAACTCACTAGCTGTTTAAATCCTTACAGCAACATTAATCTGAACAGTACATGGCAGCAGTTATAGTGTGGTCATCTTGAAGTTGACCTGAATAAAGTTAATTCAGTAAAAGAATATGGCCTAGTCGGTTTGAGAGCTTCATTTTCTGTTAGGGGCTTTGTTAGCCATACTCCACCATATAAAAAATGTATTGTTTGCAACTTCTTAATATAATCAGATCTGAGACTGTTACAAATTTTAATTTTCACTTGTCTCCATGATGTATCAGTCTTTGTTGAAATTGTAGTATTTGACTGAAACATAGTGGATCTCAGTCAAACACTCTTCAGAATGTCAGCTTGTTAAAGTTGTTCAGTTTTGATAAGTGACACAGTTACTGAATGCACGTCTTTGGTTTGATGCACTACAGTTTTCATGCTTGAAGAAGAAGGAGCTTGGGTTAGGATTACAGGTAAAAAGTCTACTCGTCCTTTGAAAGCTTTTCATGTACAGCTATCACCCAACTTCATGTTAAAACATTCACCCTAGCATCTTCTTAATCAGTGGGTTTACTCAAGTCATTTGCTCTATATTAGCAACTATAAATAACAAAGGGGAAGGGGAATAATTCCATCCTAAAGCCCCCAAATCATAAATGTTCTCAAACTAGTTAACTAGTTGACAGGACGGTCTCTCTTGGAACAACAAGGCAGCATTACTACCCTCTACACTGACAAAAACCTGTTTTCCAGTCTCACTTTACCTGTTGCTACTGACTGTAAGGTAACCTACTCTAACACAAGATGATCAGTAAGTTGAATTAAAATATTTGCTTGTTTGATGTCAGATCAGTAACTCTTTGTGAGAAAGGGTAGCTGGCATGCAACATGGTACTGTACCAGTTCTGATTTGTAAATGCACTTATTATGATGAAGTAGTATACAATGTTATAGTCTTGATATTTTGACAAAATACATAGTTTGATACCCGATAGTGAACATCCAGCACTGGTGGTTTAGAGGGATAAAGTTCTGACTTTGGCTTAGGTGATCCAAACTAATTGGATTGGGCCTTTTGCAGAACTAGCAGGGATGATGGTCATCTCCATCCTGTGGAGATAGTGGTGGAGCAGGACACACACTACTATAATCCATCAGGGGAGGGATAGCAATGGATGTACTGGTGACAGGTTTTGGCTCACCGATCAACAGTTTGGTAGTAATCTTTATAATGAGTGTATGGGAGTATACACTTACAAGGGAAACTCATTGTGAGCCTCCCTGGTGATATAGGTAGCCACCCCCCCAACTCAAAGGGTAAGGTTAAGCCCAGTACAGATGTCCTCTTAGTCAGGATGCTAGGAAAGAAACAAAACACCCTCAAAGCTGCCAGTGTTTCTCCAGATGGTTGTTGTCCTTGTACATCTGGTGGGTAACTCCCCGGTATGAGGGAGTGAGTTGGCTCAAATCTAGTTGGGTGAGCCTTAATGATCAGTAGGCCCAAAGACTATAAGAACCTAAAAAAACAAACATGATATTGAGAAGTCGTAACTAACAATATTCAAGAGGAATGTTATACCTTATTATAAATATTTACGAATATTGTTTGCATGGTGATTTTAGTTTTGTCAAACACAGTGATATCTATATACAATCTCGAAATACTGAAATATTGAATTTCAGTATCTCGAGACTGTATAGATGAAAATCCACATAACCAAAAACCCACAACTGCGAAAATCAAAATTGCAACCATACACATAAACACACATCACACAAACAAATACACATACACCTACCTAACTACACTACAAGAAACAAATCAACACACACAAACACAACATAACATAAAAACACATCTACCCTACCTATAAGCGGGGGGGAGCCTCCCTGCACCCCCCACACCCCCGCTACTTATATATACTAACTCCGAGGTCGAACTAAACACACGAACACATAAAAACCACTACTACACACACTCACACACACTAAAATTCCTATTCAATACCCTTATGAAAACACCTCTTACCTGAATCCCCAGCTAAATCCACACACTGCACCACATGTCACGAATGCGACACCACAACAGTGGATTTGACGTTTCCGCATTCAGTATAGTGCAGTTTCATATAACTGCACTTTCGACTATACAGTCTCTGCTGTACATGTTGGATTATGAGTAGCAGTGATCATGGGGAAATAATATAGAATGTTATAGTCTTGATTGATAAACAATATTGTCTCATGAGTAGTAGAGGGAAATAATAGACAAGTTCAGGGAAGAGGAATGCTTCACTTTATTTTGCTTGAGTTCTGATGTCATTTGGTGCGCTTTTGGCATTGTAGTAAGACGTAATAGCCAACTATAAGTAAAATAAATATTTTGCTCCATTTTCTTAGTTACAATTAATATTTCATTTGCTGTCTGCATGTGGGTGTTACAGTATGCTGGATCATCATGATTACAGACATCATTGTGAACACTGCACATAGATGTTATAGTATGGCAGATCATCTTTGCATCAGGAGTACAGCAAGAATACCAACTATTGACAAAAGGTGTATTTCACTTTATTTTAAATGATTAAAAATATAATGTGTTGCGGAGTCTGCAAATGGGTGTCACAGTACTGAGATTAGCATCTGGATGTTATATTAAGTCTGTTGCATTGATGCACTTGTGAAAGCAGTTTACAGCATTATGGTCTGGATTCTTTAACAAGCACTTTGTATACTATCAAACCATGAAAAGCAGTAGCCAGATATTGGCATGAGTAATATTTCACTTTATTTTACATGACTGCAGATATTATTTAGTGCAGTGGTTGTGTTAACCTGCAGTGGGAAGTAAACCACATATAAGCAAAGAGAATAATTCACTGTATTTTACAATCTTGCAAGTATTGTTTGGTACAATATTTGCACACAGAAGCTATCATATCCTGAAAAACTTTAGCATCTGAAGGATGCATAAATTGTATCCCTTTGCTATGTTTGTGAAAAATGGATGATTGTGCAAACAGAATGCTGCATTAAAATCTTGATTTTTTAAAAGCACTGTTGATTGATGCTTGATAGTGAAAGGTAATGGCCAAATACTGACAAGGCATATTTTACTATATTTTACATGATTACAAATATAATTTTGTAAAATGTTTGCTTTGTACCCAAATGTTGTGTTTGTTCAGACACTCAAATTTCAGCAACTAGAAGCTGTATTAATTAATTCACACATGGAACACTTTAGCATCTGGATGCTGTTTTAAAACTACCTTGCAAATCTGAGTGTAAAATATGCTCAGTAGGAAGCAACATTAAGGATTATGGTTTGAGTTTTTGATGAACAGTGTTGTATGTAACTGGTAGTGGGAGGTAATAGATATAGGGGAAGAGTAATGTCTGCTTTAATTTTACTTATCCACAAATAGGTTTATAGATTAGTACTAGGCTTACTGCCCTTGTGGGCCATTTTAAGCCTAGCCAATTATCCCATGTGAGAATCAAATTGTGCACCTTGTGTCTGTAAGGTAAGTACCTTAACCATTATGCATGCCTCCCAACCCTACCATTTGCTACAGTGTTTACATTAACTGAGACTGAAGCATAATAGCAAAAATATGCAAGAGTAATAGTTCACATTATTCTGCATGATTCCTTATATTCACGCAATACATGTATTTCCTAATACTGAGGGAGTAATACCATATAGCCAAAAGGGATATCTTACTTTATTTTATATGATTACAAATACCATTCAATGGAGTTTTTGCAAACATATGTTTTAGGACTGCAGAAAAGTTCAGAATCGGAATAATATATTAATTGTACAACATAAATGCAGTTGTGAAAAGAGATGATAAATTGGAAACAACACATATCAAAATCTTGAGTTTTTGATAAGGATTGTTGTCTGCTCAGTAGTGAGACTTGAGGGATCTCTAAAGGTGCAAATATCACATTTACTTGACCCTTAATTGAAAGTGGCATTCTCATCACATCTTCAGATGGTGACTGCTATGTTGGAGAAAGATGGCATAGTGCCTTTATTTCACTTTTTTCCAATATAGTGTGATCATGGAATTGTGTGTACACACACACACACACACACACACACACACGTGTGTGTGTGTATGTGAGTGTGAAACACATGCTGCCATATCTTTCTGATGCTAATGATATTCTTGAGACAGTGTATACTTCTATAGTTACTTTAGAGATCCTATATCTTGAAGACGTCTACTTCAAGTATGATTGTTTCTTCTGAGAATAGCCAACTTTAAACAAAGGCTACATTTCATATTGTTTGACATGATTGCAAGTGTCCTGTGTTGTGTCTGCATGTCAAATGTGGCAGTACTGTGGAACCCCTTAGCCTCTGGAGAATACATGAATTCTACTGCAAAAATACGCTGGTGAAAAACAGTCATGAGGAAACAACATACAGCAATGTAGTCTTGATTCTTTGTTAAATGCTATTGTCTCATAACCAATAGATATAAATTATAGCCAATGTAGGTAAAATAAATATTCCACATATCTTTGCATAACTGAAAGTATATTTTGGTGTTATGTTTTTGTACTTGGTAAGTAATATCCAAATATAGGTAAAAATATGTTGCTTTATTTTCCATGACTGCAGATATCATTTGTTGCAATATTTGCATTTTGATATTACAATACTGTGAAGTTCCTTAGCATCTGGAGGCTGAGTAACTTCTATCATGTAGATTTACTTCTGGAAAAGAGATGAGCATGGGTTAAAAACAAACAGCAACATGGTCTTGGTTGTTTGAAAAACACTGTTGTGTGGCACTTATTACAGAAAAGTAATAGCCAAATATTAGCAAGAACAATAGCTTAAATGATTACAGATAGTATTTGGTACAGTGTTTGTTTTGTGCTTAAATGTATTAATTTAGCCACAGAATTACAGCATTTGAGGTTGTTCGAGACAAGTATAGAACATCTTAGCAGATGGATGTTGTTTATTCTACCATGCTTGTAAAAATTAGCCATTGGAAAGAACATGATTCTTTGAAAAGCACTATTGTTTGCAGCTGACGCTGAGAAGGAATAACTAACTAGAAATAATAGTAATAGTTTATTTTATGTGACTGGATAATATTTTGACCAGTGCTTATATTATTGTGATATAAGGAAATATTGCCAGCCCAGCTATCTGGAAATTTGTAAATAATTCTATGTAATTTTTGTATATTGATATGCTTTATACAAACCTGTATGTTATGTACTGAGCTAAGATGTATCCACAGTGTACTCAGCTTGAACATAGAAGATTAACCTGCAAAACTTAAGAATAGTTGAGGTTAAGTTACTTTATAGCTGGGCCATAAACAAAAGATGTTGTCTCTCAGTTTCAGTTCAGAAGCAGACACAATGTCTAGAGCTAGAAGTTGTGTTGTCTGGTAAGAGAAGTAATTACTAGGTTCAGAATGTAAATGTGTTTTTTTGCTTTATGACTTCCTAGCAGCTGCAAAGATCTGAGAGATATGTATTTTTAACACAGAGATGTTAAATTCTGTTAGCTACTGTTTAGCCTGGGAACTGAAGCCAGGTCACAAAAAGTGATGTCATCCAAGCTAACCCAGTAAAATGTGATATTAATTTAAGATGTCTCTCAGAGAGAGACTGGGCATTTTGTATTTTGTCTTTGACCTGAAAACAACCACTCATCATCACCATCTGCACTTGCCTTGATCTGTAAGTAAGTTCTTAGGGCATAGTAACTCTTTTTAGACTCAGATAGGAATATAATTAGTTTAGATGTTTTCTGTATTTATTTGAGACTGTCCTGTAATATTGTTTTAAAATATTTCATGTGATTTTGAACTCTGAAGTAACTATGTTTGTGTACTGAGCATTGTCTTGTTCTTGAATTATTTATTATTAAATATATTTAAACATATCTTTGTGTCTGATATTTGTGAGACATATTTAAGCTTTTAGAGCACTTGCATATCTATTTGGTGACATTGTACAAGCCACTCCAATAGACTTGCTTGGTCAGACTACCATTTGGATTAATAGTAACATTACACAGTAGGATTGGACACCCTTTGTAAGGGCCTTAAAGTAGCTGATAAGAGTAGTTGGTGGCAGTGATAACTACCTTATAGCCTGGGCAGAAGGGGACATAGCTAGTAAACCTGTGCCAGCCTTTCCCAGGAGTGTGTGTGTGTTTGTATATAAATCAAACCTCAAAGAGTATGTTTGTGTCAGCTACTTGTGCAGAGACAAAAAGCACTGGTTGGACATAGAGGGTGCTGGAGGTTTTGGCTTGGCCATTCAGCTGAGATCTCAACCTTATATCTGTGCCAGTGGGGAGTCTTATTGGGGATCTGGAGAAAGAGGGAGAAACCAGCCCCAGACTGACAGTGGTCTCTGCGTGCTCTTAAGGGAAATTGAACTTTACTGCGTGTGTACTTGTCATCCTCCCAGTGTGTACATCCCCTAGCTGTTGCCAATGATGAGGATTGAGGCTCCTTAAATACTGGAGCAATGCAGGGGCATCACAATTACCTGATAGTGAGTTAAGTAATATAGGCAAAAATTTCACATGACTACATGTATTATTTGATGCACTGTTTATATTTCAGTGTTCTAAAACTGTAGAACACCTTAGTATTGGGATTTTATATTAATTCTATAATGCAAATGCGTATGTGGAAAAAAGTGATTATGTGGCAGCAACATACAGCTTAATGGTCTTGATTCTTTGACAAGCCCTATTGTCTGTATATGATAGGGGGAAGTAATAGACAAATATAGGCAAGAGAAACAGTTTATTTTACATCATTACTGATGCCATTTGGTGCAGTGTTTATGTTACCCCCCCACACATAAACACCTGGAGACATAATAGCCAAATATAATCAAAGGTAATCTTTAACTTTGTTTTTACAAGAGTACAAATAATATTTACATGTGCTTGTAATAATTCTTCCATGTAGATGTTTTTGTTAAAAAGATCTCCCTTTTAAGTAAATTACATAGTTAATCTGAGCTACCCCGGCCACCACAGTATATGAAATTAACATTTTCTGAATCTGCAAATGTGATTAGGCCAGTTCTTACAGTGAAAGTAGTTCTAATTATATTCCGGATAGTAAGGCATCAAAAATGATCAAGTATATAAACATGAAAAAAGTAAAAAAAAAAAAAAAAAAAAATGCAGACATTCACTTGTAGCAATATGTTTTAGGAACAGGTCCCGAGAGATCATAGCATGTTCAATGCTGAGAAAAAAAGCTGACCTGACCCTAGGATACTGCTGAATACATAATTCATCTCAGAATTTGGGAGGCCCTAACAACAACAACAGTGGTGAATATGTCTACCCTAACGAAGCCCATCTTCTCCCTGTCAGTATACCTCCTTATCTTCCATTGATGCACATATCGACAAACAGTGAAACCTAGTTGCCTATTTACTCCTCTTTACATGGAAACCCCACTTAATACTAACCCAATTGCCTTCTAACTTTCTCTCTTCTTGAGCATTTTGCTTCTATTTTTTTCTTTATTGTTACCATAAATAATTTGACTAATTTGTGTATGGTTTCATCTACTCTAACTTGACTGCTTTGTTACCACATATTCATTTTCATTCACCCAGGCTGTGCCCACAAATGGTCATCACTGATCAGTGAATTACCTAGTAAACAAATATAAATAAATAACTATGGCAACATAAAACATATGGTGGGACTGTATATATTTATCTGCAGTCACTGTATCATACTAGACAACTGTACTTTGGAAAGTTAATGCAAATCTAAGTCAGTCCATACAGATAAAGCTTATTTTGCATTTGGACTGCCCTGCTACCAATAATATGAGTCCAAAGACAACATGCATTACCTTGCTATAATACGTGGGTTAAAGAGAATTATACAATAAAAGGTCCTAATTATTTAGTATGTACAAGCTGATTGGACAAACCGATCAGCATTCCCCTATGCAAAAAGTCAGATTGCAAGTAATTTTCTCTGTGACACTAAGTGGATTATTCAGTCTGTTAAAAACACATCCCCGCACTACTATACACCACGAAACTGCTCCATGGAGGAAAAAAAAGGAATTACATAAAAAAAAGAACCTCGTGGGTCTCAATAATGGGAGCGGCATGGACATGCAGCCACTGCACAGAAGGTACCTGACCAGACTCCTTAGTACCTTCTTAAAAAACAGACAAGCAGTCTCTGCACAGAAGATACCTCACTAAACTCCTCAACACCTTAAAAAATGGACATGAGGATAGTAAATGGAAGGCACCACAATGGACTCCTTACTACATTTGGACTAAATAAATAAATAAATTAATACATAAATGAATAATGGAAGAGACTTCAAAGTACTGTGCAGGTGTGCAGAGGTACAGGCTTAGTACATGTGTAGTACATGGCTTAGATGTCCAAGACAGATGACTAAAGAAGAGCACTAAACCCTGTTAGTACAATGGCTTTATTAATAAAAGGTAAGAATTATTTTTCTTAAAGTGAGTAAATCATGTATAACCTACACTCAGTCGTGGATTATTGCTAAAGAAATCTATGGTACCAGGTGGCTGCTGACCATAATGATATACAATGAAAAACATGTGGAGTTGTGGCTTGAATATGATTGCTGGGACAAGACCTTCACAATACACATGTTTTATTCAGTGATTTATGTAGCAGGTAATATGTTAGGTACAGTAACAAACAACTGCAAAAAGCACCAAGTTGAAAACAGCAAACGACTGTAGAAAACCAGGATCCAAACACTTGCAAAAAAGTTTAATAAAACCTCTAGCACCTTGGCAATAGCATTCCAAGGAGAATACAAAATAGAATCTAATAATCAAGTTTAAATACTAAAATCAATTAAATAAACAATTTTAAAGTCACATGACATAAATAAATTAAAACTTTCCAGTTACATTCTGCATTAATGCCAAAAGGGGGCAGTGTACCATATTTCAATATAAGCATTGTTTCTTTATGCAAATTTTTTTTTTCTTAATGTCAAGACCATATTTAATAGGAATATATTCTAAAACTGTACTTAACAGACCCATTGGATTTCCATTGTTACATTCTTTAAAATGCATAGCAAGAGGGCTTTCAGGCTTGTCATTTTTGATATCCCTGATATGCTCCTGAACTCTTAGCTTGAAAGCCCTCTTGCTTTCACCTATATAAAACATGCCACAAGGGTATTTGAGTGCATAAATAACACCTTCTTTGTTACAAGAAAATATAGCTTTTGCCTGAAAGTGCATTCCATTAATATACAGTATTTAAATGTCCTGCTAACATACTGGCACGTAATACACTTGCCACAAGAAAAAGTACCTACTAAAGTAGGATTAACACTCAATATGTTAGTTACACCTTTGTAGACTGCTGCAGACATGCTGTGTGACGTGATCCTCTGCCAGTCAGGTCATAAGTGATATATTAAGCACAATATTTTACACTCTAATCTGAGCTTTCACTAATATAGCAATATTTCTGCTGTTGCTCTTTTTTCATAATTGCATTAACAGCGTTCCACCTAAATTACCACACTCAAAGTTTGTATTTGACCCATTGACTAATGTACCTGCTTCATTTACTTTGATTTATTTATTTATTTATTTATTTTTATTAGCATTTGTTAACTGGGATAGAGTACTGATCACAAAAGATCACTTTTAATTATACCTTCTCGCAGAAACTTCAGTAGCTTGGTCTCATTTCGAATTCACCTAATGTATTCTCCTGTTTTATGGTTTTGACTTGACCATATATTCCTTTTCCATGTCTGTGGAAATGGTGTGCTGAAATGGCTGCTCATATATGTCATGCCTGTTTCTGTCTAGATTCCAGACTGGGACTGGTAATAACTCTGCTGTTACTCATCCTTGTGCTTTCTACCCAAGAGGGTTATGCTTTTCTTTTAATAATGTTTATGCACTACTTTCCTCATTTAGTCATGCATATGTTGTGTGTTCCATTTTCAGGTTCAAGTGTTAATGAAAACAGGGCAGTCATAGGCCTGAGCCATGTGTTTTACTATGAGTTTTATAACTTTTGTGCCTTAAGTGATTATCCACTTAAGCTGGCATGCATACCTATTGTGTTCAAATCAGTTTCCTTTCCTTTCTCACAAGGAATTGTATGCCTCATTTGGTACATCAAAACATGCTTCCTTGTACCGAAGAGCTTGATTTATGCTTCATGGCAATGTTTTCTCTCAAAAGTATTGGGACATTACAATGATGGACAATAAAGACAAGCTCCTGGAATTTATGGGCATTGTGTATAGAAGTGGGTAACCATCTTGAGCACTGTGCTTAGTACATGGCCAGGGCTACCCTGATGGCGTACAATAGCCATCCCAATTTTATGAATGGTGCAAAGTAGGGCCTGGTACACCATGCATATTAGACATTCCTCTGCTCAGGCTGAACGATGCTGCAGTGTAGCATGATAACACTACACAGTGCAGAGATTTAAGGTAGCTTATGATGGTACACTATGCTTTATCATGTAGCTATGTGTCGTTACTTAGTAAGGCTTACTCTACATTAACTTGCTGCCTTACACCACTGTTGTGTGGTCTGCCATCACACCTGAATGTGATTCATAAAGTAATTGGGTATGAAAGCAGGCTGGGGTTCCTTGCCATACTATGCCAGTGAGGGGATCTGGTGCTATGTAAACTCCAATTGCCAGGAGCTTTTCAGCACCACATTGTAGGGGAGGGACAGGGGTGTGTGTGATAGCAAGTTTGCCTATACCAGAAGGGACTTTGTTGCTTGTAGGAATTTTTTTTGTCATGCAACAGAGGTGTTCAAGTTAATTTGCATTTGAACACACTAGTATGTTGTTTGGCACTATCGGGAGGGTAGCATAATAGCAGAAGAGAGGGAATGCTGTGCCTACGAACAATATGCTGTCTATTTTGTACACAGTAAGAATTCTGTCTTTACTTTATCTGAACAACTACATATAATAGTGGGCTGATTAAAACAGAAAAATAGTGCTTAGAATACTGTTATTGTGCAGTGGGGCAGGACCATATACTAGGACTTGCCCCATTATGTAATGACTTTTCTGAATCACAAAGGACTACCCTTCTGTGGTCTGCAAGCCTTGCTCCCTGGCACACTCTACATATGAATACCACCAAAGGACACTTTAAATGGGCTAACAATTAGGTAGCTTGAGGGAGTTTTACAAGAACTAACCTCCTGTTTAGGACTGATTATTGATGATTTTGGTATAGGTGTAATAGTATGGGATGGGGAGAGTGTATTTTTGCAGTAATAAATAAGAGGTACCTGATTGGAGAAATATATGACAGTTTAGGGGAAACTATTATCAGATTTATAAATCAACCAGAAACTTTGCAGTGTGGGGGGTATGATGCTTGCACCTTGAAATATGTTATGCACCTAGTTCACTAATAAAAATTTGAACTTTAAAATACATACTACAAAATAATACAATAGTAGGTAGTCCACAGTTGTGTTAAAAAAATGGAATATCCTTTATTGAAACACAAGAACAAGGGATCCTAATGAAAAGCATTAAAGACATTCATTAATTTATATATAATCAGGTTATTTGGAGTTAGGGAGTGGTTACAGAGGGTGGTTCTGTTAAGAGCAATAAAAATATTAAACTCCTTCCTTTAACCAGTTCCCCCTTCCCCCTTAACACCATGGTGTAAATTGAGACTGTGCTACCTTGGAACTGAAAATTAAAAGCTAGAGGTTAATTAAAATATATAATATAATAACAGCTTATTAACGCTAACCTACTTATTCAAAATGTATTAATTAAGAAACCATCTCACTAATGACTAACTAATTAAACTAACCAAAAGATCTACTTCTAAACATCTATCAGAATAAATATTAGTAACTTATAAACTGAAACACTTTTAACAAAGATCACAATCATATCAAATAAGTACTTCATCAGGTTTGTGTGTAGAAACCATGCCATAATATTAATGAGCATGTATAAATCTACAGGTGAACACCTTATTTAGGCTGAAAACCATAACTATAATTGCTAAGGTGAAAATACAGTGAAAAATGTGAAAAATGAATAGTGAAAAATGTTAGAAATAAAGCATTAAGGCGCTGGGGATCTGTTCAAGTACGGCATCTAATCTAAGAAAGCACTAAAAGTATTAGAAAACAGTACCAATGTCAATTATTTTCATTGTAAACTATTTAGAATGTTTTATATTTGTTTATAACAACATTAGCATGTATAATATTAGCATGTGATGTCAGCATTAATCAGTTCCATATCAGGGGCAATTTTCTGAGTTCTAGTATGCTTTTTATGGAGCAATAATAATTAAGCCCCGGTTTTCTAAAAGAGTTCAATTTCATCTCCCACAGTAGTTCACATTTTTCTAAAAGATGAGGGATGTCTCCTTCCAGTTTTTCAAAGATATTAATGAAATAATGTTATCAGATTTATCAGACTTATATGAAAAAGAGGGGAACAGTTGGACAACTAGAGGCTATTGGCCCTGATAAACGTGGATTATAAAATGATGATAAGAATGAGAGGAAAATATATATGTTTATACGTGTTGGGGTATGACTGGTAAGTGATGTTTATGGTGATAGCAAAGGAAAGGACATAAGAGAAATGTTATTTCTTACGAGAGAAACAAAGGATAGTGTAATAAGCAAAGAAAGAGAGGCACTGATAGTGATTTTTGATATTACAAGTGTATCTGGCTGTATTTCTCATGGACAAATGCTGACATTTTTGAAACATTAATCAGTGCAAACCAAAGAGAATTTAAAATGGCATTGGATTTACCTATGGTGCATGGATGTAGTATCAAGAAGACAAGATGAACAAGCTGTCCAATGATTTTCATATCAGTCAGTTCAATAATTAATGTAATGAGAGGAATAAAACAGAGAATGGAGGACTGAAGATGGATAATAAAAGTAAGGGCTAAGGTACCTTTGTCATATGTTATATAGCTGATTTTATTTTGTGTGTGAATGTTCAGAAATATATTGTGGACCTGCTCTATGGATGAAACAGGATTGGTTTAAGAAGATAATATTATGTATGAAGTGGCAAAATACAAGGGACTGGGTAGAAGCACAAGTTAGACTGGAATATGTTTTTTTTTTCCTGGAAAGACAGTGAAGATATTGAGAAATGTTAAATATAACATTTTGGATTTCTGAAATATTACAATGAAAAGTGATATTGGAATGAATAAAACAAATTGTTAGAATGTAAGGTATATAGATGATCTTAAATAAACAAACTGCATCTAATTAAACTTTTTTGCTAGGAGATACCTCCCAACTTCCCAATACAAGAAATTTGGACAAAGCCTTAAATAACAGGAGACAAAGATCCAAAAATAGGGACAGATTTTAAACATTGCTCTTATAAAGTTAGAATATTGTTAGAATAACAGGTTTTGTATTAGCTTGCATTTTCTGAAAGATATGAATTCTGAAACTGAAATATATGTCCTTATTTAGTTACTTCAATCCTCTGTAGTTTGCCAGGAAAAATGCCGATTTTAAGATGAGTAGACCAAAAATATGGGGAAAAATCTGGACATTCTGTGGTAATGTGGACAGCTGAGAGGTATGAGAGACACATATTAAGAGCTAGGTACAATGTAGTAGAAAGTATAGGAACCAAAAGGAATATTTTAGGGCTATATAGGGTTCATGTTCTGACCCTCAGAAATCAGGGAATATCGACTGAAGAAGAAAGGGAACTTAATATGACTTACCCTTTTATTTATCACAGATCCTCAAACCTAGTGTTCTATGTTACAGCAAAGGATACAAGGAAAGGAAAGACTTATGAACGTTTGAAATATTGAAGATGTTGAGAGGCTTGGATCTCTGAAATGGCTAAGTATGTAATAAGGGTAATAACTGATATGACAGTTGTTGGGTTTTTAGGGAACGGAAGGTGGAAGAGTTGAATAAGTAAAGGCAGAATGGTACAATGAGGTGTGCAGCATTATTGTTTAGAATTGTGCTGAGAAGGGAACACATCTGGAACACAGAATGGTGTAAGGAGGAAAAGGGTTAGTAAGACATCAGGGATGTGGAATTTCTGCTGGTATTTAGTCCACTGTAAAATATGTATGGAAGCAAAGATGAAAGGGAAGCAATATTCTTAAAGAATCTGTATTATAGAAGGCTATAGAGGGGTAGAAATGCAACAGAATAAAGAGATTTAGGGAAGAATGACAGCATTAAGTGGCGGGACTAAATAGTCTTGGTTTAAAAATTTCTAGCTATTTTATGTGTGAATGACAGGAGAGATGTGATATATACAGTTTTGTTACAGTGGTTTAAAAAGTATGGTTGGGAAGATACAGTAATGTAGCACAAAAAATGAAGACATTGTAAAACTCTGTATGGTCATATAATGAGGCGTGCTTTTCAGCATTTATCTTTTCTCTGTACATGATTCATTGCTATATATGATTTTATTAAAACTAAGGAATCCCTATTCTTTTTGACAACTACGTTGGGTGTATCTAAGGTGCTACCATCTCAGTCAGATGACAGCTCTGTTTATATTTAATAAAACCCATAGCCTTCTGATTTTGCAACATCAGAAGTGAGTATGTTTCATAGTGACTACAGGCTCAAACAAGTGGCTTGGAACAAAACCAAGAAACTGGTTTTGTTTGGACTGCCACTTGTGAAACTGACTCATGATGAAACATGTTAGAAAGATCCCTTGATAAATTCATGACCAAAAAAAGTTGAATGTTTAAAAGACACTAACATTGCAGGGACATTGAATTTCAGACTCTACAATAACTTGAAATGTAAAAATGTGTACAGCTATATAGTTAGGTCTATGTATATGAGTATAATACTGCATAACAGATATTTTATTTGTTGTTTGTCTTTTCGGCTTTTCCTGGTTAGGGGTCGCCACAGTGGATCTCCGGTCCGTTAATGATTGGCAGTAGATTTTTTTTATGGTGCTGAGCTGCCAGCCTGACACCCAACCTTCAGCGAAGGCACGCCCATTCATGCATGTCTTTCGGAGGCCACTCGACTGCGAGGAGGACATGCAGACTCCACACAGAAGGCACTTCAGCCAAGAATCGAACAGGAGAACCTCTTGCTGTGAGTCACCAACACTAACGCTGTACCACCGCGGCTTATAACAGATATTTTATTAAAATCTTGAAATCGTAGATATGTTCATGCAATACCCCTGGATAAACATCAGCTTGCACTAAAAACCCAAACGCAACTATTTCCTTCTCAGTCCAATGTTTCCAGGACTGTCTGTAAACTCTCTCATGTTTCATGCTATGAAAATAACTCACTTATCCAGTGAATTGTAACAGTAGTATAAGTTAGCTGATTGTAAATAGCAAATAGAAGTTTGACTACTGTATGCACATGTTATATATACTGACTAGAACTGTTACTCTGTTATTGTTCTATAAGTGAATGCATTTTGCAATTTTTCTTATATATGTAAATGTTTAGACTTTACTATTGCTCTGTAATTGTGTGCATATTGTTATTTTCCTATATATGTAAATTTTTACTTTTCCATTATGTGGAGCTTTTCTCCCCGGGCCTCCACTGAAAAAGGACTTGTGTCCAGTTGGACTTTCCCGGTAAACAAATGTAAAATATAAATAAATAAATACATTTTAGCTAAATGGTGGAGATAATGATGTTATGTGCGCGGTGCCCCCCATCCTGATCTGCTTACACCAAACAAATACTGGAAAAGCACCCCTGCTAGAGTGACGCCCTAGGCGGCTGCCTAGTTGGCCTATGCCTAAGGCCAGATATGGTTATGTGCAAAAGAGACATGTAAGTTACCCTGAAATAGAAGGTGGGGAAAATGGCAGTGAGCTGTTGAGCCCTGAAGTGGTAATATTAGCAGCAGCCCATTAAGAAATAAACAGCATCCTATAGGGCTGCAGGCCTCGGTTTCACTAATGTCTGCTTCCACCTCACCATATAGTGTCACAGTATAATCTTTCATAAACACTTTTTTAATTATTTTTCATTCATGCATTCATTTTTAAGTAGGTAGTAAGCACCGTATTATACAAACAATAAGGCACTCACAGATTGAAGCATGGTGGTGTTACAGAGCAGGTATGAGACATATAGTTTCTTCATCTAGGGTATCATGATTCATAATAGTCCAGTACATGTATAACACTACAGCACTTTGTTGTTTTGTGTAGGTGTGTGCGTGAGCATGCTAGTGAGGGTTAGGTTGGAAACGGTTGAACACCCTTAGTTTTCTTTTAGCACTTTAGTTCCTACTGGGCAAAAGGTTGGCATACCGTGTTTTGTTTTGCCATATATCCAACCTTTGAAATACAGGCAGGTGTGTATATCATTGTGCTAAAATTAAAAAGAAAAAAAAAAGAAGCACGAACTGAAAGTGAAATTAAGTGCCTAAAAAAGTGTGGTAAGGTAGTTAAGATTTTCTGAAAGATATTTTGTTCAGCTTGTTTTCCTTTTACTCTTGTACAGCTTAAATGACAGGGACACGATATGGAACTGTCTTAACAACCTAGGAAATATAGTATCACCCAAATGTAAACATTAACATATATTAAATCACTGGAATTTGCATGAAAGATATTTATGCCATTTGTTGGTTGGTTTGTTTTATGGAGGAGCAGTTATTTCTTAACAGTGTTCACTTGTAGTATTTAAACAGAATACTTGGTTCTCACCCATGCTTTTAACATGACAGCAAACTATGCAGGATGGGATAAACACAGGCTCAATGTGCTGATCAAATTAAATCATCTCAGTGGTTTAGAATACGTAAACTGTAGATGACAACAGTCAAAATACTGAACAAGAATTAAATAAGCAAACCTGCTTCGTAAAGCTTTGACTTTTGTAAACTATTTTACTCCAGATTTTTTTTTATTTATTTCCATTGCTGCTATTCATTTACTGAACTGAAAAGAAACGGTTTGAGAAGGAATAACTGCACTAAGTAGCAGCTGTATGCCTGTGGATTACTGCAGAACTATTCCTTCCCCCACCCCTGATGCGCACCAGGAGTCACATGGTTCAGGACTTGCAATCACCTGACCTTGCTTTCCCTTGAAGATGGCAGCATTGACAGAGCCTTTAGGGCTGGAGAGAGGTAAAGTGACAATTTGCACTACCACTATTTATCTCTCTGTGCAAAGCATGCCAAATAAATACCGAGCTTACTGTAACATAACTGTAATTTTTTTTTATTAAGAAACCTTATGATGGTGAGTGATTAAAATCATTCTGCATGGCTTTCTGATGCAGTGACATAGATGTCTGTAGCATGCAAAACCACAGCATTCTTGATGCTACACTAAGAAATGATAAAAAAATGCAAACAGATAGAGCGTAAAAGGGAAAGTGTGTCCTTGCTACAGTAGGCAAGCCTGTTTATTGAGACAGAAAAAGAATGCAATGCTACACACACAAACATACATACACATGTTCACTTAAATCTTAAAGTATTTTAGCTACAATGTTAAAAGATTGATTGCCACAGTAGAAATAATTTGAGAGAACATGTACTGTCAAGACTGTTGCATGTAGTAAGCCATTGGAAAAGAGCAAATTATGCAAAGATTCAGTCTTGAAGGAAAGGGGCATGCATACTCAGAAGATCTAGAGTGCGTTCTGCTAATTGCTTTTTTATTCTGGAAAAAAAAAATAGAAATGTGATAAGCAGCGAATTGTGGCCTAAAGATGTAGACGCTTAAGTAGCTGATTTCAAGGACTACAGCTTTTTGTTATTTTGAAGGACCACATTTTGCTAAACTCCTGGATTGGAGAGTAAGTAAATTTACCTGGCATTATTTGCGATGACTGTTAATGAGATAAAAAAACACTGTGTCTGCAATAGAGAGTGGAAGAAAATCAAAAGATTCGAAGCATGTATCCTTCCATGAAGTGAAGTTTAAATGACAAGGCGCATGTTTTTATGAGATGCATTTCTTCCCAGTTTTGTATTAATATGTTTAAATAATTTGCTCTGTTTAAAATAATTGAGTTTTATTTACTGCAGTTTGCATTTTATAAAATTCTTACATTGGAGAATTTTTTTAATGAAAGTTGTACTGTAATGGGAGGGATTACCATTTAGACTTTTACTTTTTGTATAGTTTATATTACTCTTAACATGATTTAATACCATGCTTATAATATTGCAATATATCTCTGTATAAATATTTTGCATGTAAAGCATGTATATCCCTTTTGTCTGAATGACCTCCCATTACCCTCCCAGTCTGCTAGTGTACTAGGCCGTGTCATTCACTTTTTGTAGAACTTATTTATGGACTTATTGATTTTCTTTGTGATGAAGTCACAGGGAGCAAGGTCATATCCACTAATTCAGTCTCCTCAGCTGGAAAGCTGACCCTCACGGGTAGTTATTGCTGTTTAGTAATTTAGTCTAACCAACTCATCACCTCAAAGACTTTAGTATGTTCGGCCTGTCTATCAAAAATGTCTTTAAGGATCTTGCAAATTCGTGTTCAATACTTTAGTAATGCTGTCTATCCACTTTTGTCTGTGCTGTTCCCTTCTTTTGCCTTCAACATTTCCCAGCATCATTGTCTTTTGAATGAATCTTGTGTCAGAAACTTAGTGTCAACAGAGAGAATATAAAACACTGAAAGCTTATCCTGTTATTTGAGTTTTGTTTCAGAGTTTGCCATTCTCACTGGATACCAAATTGCCATAGTCTCATTATTTTTTGACTGTATTGTAACAGTCTGTTACACCCGTGGGGCATTTAGATTTCAGTTAAAGCAGTAGCAGTACTTTTCAGGTATAGAACTCTTCTCCTTTTTAAAGTTTATTTTATTTTTTTTTTATATTTCCGTCCCCACTGTTGACATCATGTTTACTATCACTGTTCTGAATATCCATTGCTCTGCCCATATGTTTCCCCATAAATACTGGGCAGGATGTGGTGAGAGAACTGAGCTTTAGTGGTACTGTGCAGATAACTGGGTGGGGTCTCCACATTGTACTACCCCTTTGTCTAGGCTGTATGGGGTTTGGTGTGTCAAGTCAATGAGCACATGCAAACACATACATACATATACACATGTACATGTTAGTAATGGTCCACAGTTGTCTTAACTTTTAGAAAACCCACCTAGTATGAATGTACTAAGGGGAAGTCAGTTGGAGTAATTGCCCCTTAACTCATTTCTCCTGGCCCTAAAATGTTAATTGAAACCATGTCACTAGTGGAACACATGAGCATTCTGCTTTTGTGCTATCAGGCCAGCAAGAATTCTTTCCTTCCTAGTAACCTCGATCATCAGCATGGATTATGGTCCGAGACAAATGTCTCACAAAATGTAAAGTGGTTTATAACTTCTTTTGAAATCAAGGATCTAGTTGGATAGCATTTGCACGGAGACTTATTTTGTCCTCCACAGAGGGTTTTGACTTTGGGGTAGGAAATGAGCACAAAACCAAAAATGTAAAGAGTTAATGACAATTTTTATTAAAAGTATATTCAGAAATTTGGTCGTGAGTTTTACTTAGTGTGGTGATATTTAAGTACTGGTGATAGTTACTGTAAATGGTTCAAATTAAGTTGGAAATCACTTTATATTTTTTAAGCCATTTGTCTTAGACCATATTCTCCTTGCATGGAAAAAATAGATTTTCCTTTGTGAGTTGCAGTATTGCAGCCTAATTAAACACATGCATGTGTGCAGTATATGTACACTACAACCTATTTAGCTATATGTAGCAACGCTACATGTTTAGTGCAGAGATAACCACAAAAGTCTATACCACTGATATGTAAAGCAACAGAAGAGATGGTTTTAGCTCTCACGACTACCACCACCACAGGAGGTGTCACTATTGTTGATGCCCATTTAAGCCAAGTTAAGTACCAAATGGGTGACTTGTGGGCTATATTGTAAAGTGAATATGACAATTTGAATAGTGCTGCAATTAGAGGGCTCTCTATTGTCTGCCTCCTCATTACTGCTGAGTATACCTTGTTCTGCTAGTAAAGTTGATCTGAAGTCCAGAGAAATTACACCAGGCCAGATAAAGGCAACCAGAGGTCAAAGAAGAGGTACTAGCCAGTAGCAGATTGTTCATCTGGCAGACAGACAAAAAAATCTAATAGCCTAATAGCAAAAGTATTTTATCTTTTTTTCCTTGCACACAAGTCAGGCAGACAAAAGAATAGTTCTTGGAAAAAGACATACATGTTGAGAATGCTAAGCACATTTCTAGTGAAATGTTAAGTAACTGCAATTGCAGTGATACATTTAGGAACAAGGACATAATATCTGTTGATGGATCAGAAAGAAGTTACTTGATCATATTGTAAAGCTTGCTTTGATAATATAACAGGAAATCATGGTATGTAGTAGCCACATGCCATTAAACAAAAATATTTTATTAACTGTTACCCTGACTCAATGCATTTTTGACATACTGTGGTTTAAAGATAAAGACTTTTCAGTGCAATCGTAAATTAATTCAGTTTCTCTCACGCTCATTGCAAGACAGAACTTACTTCTGGTTACAGGTAGGAAGAAATTAGGGGCCTTGTCTTTAATCCTGGAATTAGTTTTTGGTGTGCATTTAACTGCTGACTATCAGATAGTCATCTGAGTTCTATATGTGGCTTGTGCCAGGGTATTAGGATGAGTTGATCAGTATCCGAGTTCTATATGTGGCTTATCACAGTGTATTAGGATGAGTTGATCAGTATCTGAGTTCTATATGTGGCTTGTCCCTGGGTATTAGGATGAGTTGATCAGTATCCAAGTTCGGTATGTGACTTGTGCCAGGGTATTAGGATAAGTTCATCAGTATCTGAGTTCTATATGTGGTTTGTGCCAGGGTATTAGGATGAGTTGATTAATATCAGAGTTCTATATGTGGCTTGTCCCAGGGTATTTGGATGAGTTGATCAGTATCCAAGTTTGGTATGTGGCTTGTGCCAAGGTATTAAGATGAGTTCATCAGTATCTGAGTTCTATATGTGGGTTGTGCCAAGGTATTAGGATTAGTTGATCAGTGCCAAAACAGTATGGAGTATTTTAAATGTGACCATTAGTTGTTGGTACAGAATCCTATTTTTAAAAGTCATCTGGCATATCTTTGTATTAAGGCGTCATTGTGGTTTTTGAAGAGGGAAGGCTACCTATAAATCGAGCAATTCTTTCATAGGCATTGTCCATTCTGCTAGCCAGGTACTTATGCTGAATCCCCATAGTCAGTGTACAATATTTACTTCTGGGTACCAGACAAGCTTGAACTAGTGCCTGTGTTTTCTAGTGTGGGAAAATGTTTAATTCTGTACACGGCAACAATTTTGTAGTTTCAGGAAAGTGTTATAAATTTGTTTCCTAATGAAAAGGTCCTGTCCTGGTATGTAAGTAGCACCTTGTTCAGTGTTGGCTGAGGTCACTGTGATGGTACTACAGGTACCTGTGTCACATCCATCATGAGTGCTTTTCATACTTGATGATTTTTTATCTTGTCACCAGACACAACTTACTGTTGTTAATTCAATTTATACATGAGCCAAATCTGACTGAAAAGTGTGTATTGTGTGTCACTGCAGAATTGTGCATAGTGACTAAGCTGGGTTTCTTCTGTGTACAGATGACTCTTATTTGTATACACCGAGTACAGGAAGGATTACAAAATGGATCCTTGTGGCACCCATGTATTTGTTTGGTATGTAGTAAAGAATGCATTCTACTGTGCCGCTGTTTGTTTTCACTGTGATAGGTGGTTTGGGACTTTTCCAGCATGTGTCTGGCAGTTATTGTAGAGGATTAAGGCTATGAGTTGTTGATGCCCTGCTTCCTGTAGTCCAGGGTTTGATTCTGCTCTGGGGCAAGTGGGAAAATTGGGTTAGTCTCAGCAATGCTTTTTTTAACCACATGCCTAGTATCTACCTATGAACCTATGCACACAGTCATCAACGTTTTGAGCTATATGTTTGTCGTCAAAAACCTTCAGAAAAGCCTGGAAAGTGGGTGCTGTTGCACAAAACCCTTTGTCACAGTTAGCATAGGAAATAGTCACTAAGTTTTTTACCAGATGTATAAGTATTATGTCCAGTTTAGAAGCTTTGTTGGTTTGATATATTACTTATTTATTTGTTTTGTTGATCGGGAAAGACCAACTGGGAAGTGCCCATTTTTCAACAGAGGCGTGGGGAGAAAAGCTTCATTAATGTTACCAGTACACTGCTTTTACATCAAATTTAGCTAACTGACAATTGGAATCCTCTGTAAACATCTTTTTAGAGTGGCAGCTAATTTCTGAGGATCCAGGCATATGCGTAGAAAACATTTTATTTTGGTGCTAAATGCATTGCAAAACCACCAATTCTTATGCCTTGCTCTCTAGAAAACAGAGTTTGACAAGTTTATTTCGCTGTAACTGCAGGTTTTTCTTGATGCGTGCTAAATTTTCATTATGGGTCAATGAATGTTTTTGCATCTGACTTTAGGATGAGAGTAATCATTCCATTGAAGCTACTGCTTTTTGTCAGACGGCATTGGATATGCCTCCTTTAGGCCGGGTATGTCTTTGATTGGCAGGCGGGATTGGATATGCCTCCTTTAGGCCTGGTATGCCTTTGATTGGCAGGCGGGATTGGATATGCCTCCTTTAGGCCGGGTATGTCTTTGATTGTCAGGTGGGATTGGATATGCCTCCTTTAGGCCGGCTGTGTCTTTGATTGGCAGGCTGGATTGGATATGCCTCCTTTAGGCCGGGTATGTTTTTGATTGTCAGGCGGGATTGGATATGCCTCCTTTAGGCCGGGTATGTTTTTGATTGTCAGGCGGCATTGGATATGCCTCCTTTAGGCCGGGTATGTCTTTGATTGGCAGGCGGGATTGGATATGCCTCCTTTAGGCTGGGTATGCTTTGATTGGCAGGCGGGATTGGATATGCCTCCTTTAGGCCGGGTATGCCTTTGATTGGCATGCATTTATTCTCCTTAGTTCCCCATTGATAATTTCTTGTGAATCTTAAATGGCATTAATTGCTGAGAGTTGTACCAGATTATTTGTGGTAAACCAGTTGTTGCTGGACCTAGTATAATCACAAGATTAAACTAAGCATCTATCCCTCTATTCTTGTTACATCATGAAGCAATTATGGCTTCAAGATGAGGAATCTCACATCATGATTGTATGATATTAGTTTCATTTCACGCACCAGGTGTTATGTATCCTAGTGCATGTACTGAGGAGCCATATAGTTGCTTGAATGTGCATACTCAAAAGTGTTTTCCGTGCTGCCCCGGAATCAGTTTTCAGCCAAGTTGTGTACTATCTCCTGGTAACTGCAGTGACATATCCAAGGTTATGTTTGTTTTATCGCAGCTTGCTTTGAGATCAGTAATATGCATGGATTCCCTTCAGTATGCTCAGTGTTATCCACAGTGTTGGTATGTGACTTCAATCTTTTCTTGTGACTTGGTTTAGGGTTAGTATAAGTTTGCAGCTTACAACATTGTGCTCAAGATTTATTTTTCTGGATTTAGATTGCAACTTGCTTGTATCATTTGTCTGCCTTGCCACATTTTGCCTAATGCCTCTTAGTTTAAGCAAACTGGCATTTCAATGTTAAAAGTTCATGCTCTAGTCACAGAATCATTGATCTGTAACAGCTTTTGTCTGTATTGCATAATGTACAGTCTTTAGTTAACATTTAGCTTCAGCTGACCTGCAAAGCAGTGTATTCCCCTTCCATTACACCAATGGCATTTTGTCATCTTAATCTGTCACCCCAACATCTTGGTATATTTTCCTGACTTGTTTAATTGCCTCTGTCATCTTCTCATCCTCTTTAAATATAGAGACATCTTTGTTCAAGTCAGAATCAGAACAGTTAATCCCTGTTAACTATTTACCCATTCTTTGTGATGACAATGGTGCCAATTTTACTGCTTAAGATACTTTGCAACCTGTTACAGAGAATGCCTCTTTTATTTTTTTATGCATTTATTCATAGTTATGCGAAGAGGAAAAGTACATCTCAGATTTCAGTAGCATCCTACCTCCTGCCACATTGAAGTAATAGTTAGAACCAAATTTGCACTCAGCTCTTTCTTTTTCTTTCTCTCTTTCATTTCAAAGCAGCGCAGCACATAGAAATGTACATGTTTTACAGCATATCACAGCAGGACAGAAACTAGTTTACACATACAGCTGAGGTCAGGGAATAATGTGGGTGCTAACTATAAACAGACCAGTTTGCTCAAAATGAAATTAAATTTAATTTTAATTACATCTGAGCTTTGCACCAGAAACATAATTGCTAGAGTACCTCTGTATGCTGTACAGCTTTTAAGACTTCCATATTATTGTTTTTTTTTGTTTTGTTTTTTTTAAATGGAGTCTTCTGGTTTCTTCAAACAGGGCTAAACTGACTTTGGTAATTAGTCTGTTTCCCGAAAAGAGAATTTGAATTTCTGATGGGCCTTCAACCAGTGAGTTTGAACGTAATAACTACAGAGACTACTGGATCTGTAAGGCTAAACTAAAACATTAAATGTTTACTGTTCTAAGAAGACATCCATCTTCTGTAAATTTTAGCACAGATACTACGTGTTAAGAGCATTCAGCACAGCAGATAAAAACTCTCAAGATAAAAAAAAAATATTATGTATTTTCTACATATTATTGGAATGTCATCTCAGCAAATTGTCTTATCTTTTCTACTGTTTGTACATTTTTATATATCAACAACTGATCCAATTAATTGTATATAGTATTACATTTGTTTTATTCATGTATCTACAATGTTTTATTTTGTTAATTGTATGTAATAATGTGGAGCTTTTCTCCCTGGACCTCCACTGAAAATGGGCTCCTCCAGGCCCAGTGGACTTTCCCGGTCAACAAATGCAATAAATAAATAAGACCATCTGGGACTCTCCCTTTTCCTGTCATGCATTACTCTTCACTCATTCTCTGGTTTTCTTCATCACTCTATGATGATGGCCAGAAGAAAATAGCTCAAAATTACCTTTGTGAAAAAAATTAAGTTTGTGAATCCAAGTGTTTCTATGAGAGAAGTGCATTTTCTTTTCTCCTTTACTCTTTCTTTATTGACACAAGGATCCACATTTTGATGATTTTTCTGTCAGAATTCATACTTTTGTACTTTCTGCACTGCTGGGTCTGGGCCTGCCCTTCCTCTCAACATTATCTCCTTTGTTTAGAAAGTGAATTTATGGTTGGGCATTTTAGCTGCCTAATGGCAGAGTTCTTGTCCTTTGGAGAAACCCATAAGATTTCTGGCTGCCCCATTTGTTTGGGATTTAACCAAACTGTATGCTGTATGTGCCAAATACTTCAAGTCTTTAGTGTCTACATATTTTTCCACCATACAAGCAGAATGTCAGACTCACTAGCATGTGATTTCTTGCTCCAGTTTAACAATGCAGGGTTCTCTGACTTCTACCCTTCCTAATAAAAAGTCAAAGTTTTTTTTTCCAAAACCTCTCTTGCCTCTCATGTTATACTTTTTGTCAGTATGGTGGCAGCCTCTGCTTATTATCCTCTGTTATTGTGCCATCCTGTTTTTAAAGGGTCTTTTCTCTTCTGGAAATACTGCAAAAATTCCAGCTGTAATTGTTCACTGAGTTTCTCCAAGGTGTAATGACTGTTGAGGCACCTCCTGACATTTCAAAGCTCGAAACACCATGATCTTTTTCTCTATTCCCTAGTTTCCCAAAATACTGATTATAGCAAGCTGTTGGAAACTCTGTTCATTTTTTTCAGACCAGGTGGTCTAAGGTGTTATCCTGCGCCCCCTCAGAGTCCGTGCATGAGGGAACCTTGTTTTCCGGCCAGGAGCATTCTTTTCCATATCTCTGGTGTGTCTGGGCTAGTGGCTCCATCACTGGCTGTTGTACCTGCTCTAATGTCAGTTCCTGTAATGGTTCTACCAGTGTTGACTCCTTTGATATAATTTTTCCCTGCATTAAACCTGGCACCAGATTTCTAAGTGCCAACACCTATATATGTATATAAATAAATGGATCTACCTGAGTAGATCGACATTTTAAAAGAGCGAAAACGACTTCACCGACGCCAGAAGATCGACAGTTCACAAACACGACAGTTCACAAACACGACACCTCATACACTCGACACATCATACCAACAAACAAATCAAATCCCCTATCCAAAACCCACACACACAACACAAGCACACCACAATCCTTACGAACCAACACTAACCCATACATACACAACTATCTACAACCCTAACCCAAACCCTTACCCTAAGGTCCGTCACTATCGCACACTCACCCAACCCGCGCCCTAACCCTAACTCACTTATCCCACCCCTACCCCTACACACCGCCAACATCGCACACTTACCTTATTCACACACTCACCCAACCCGCGCCCTAACCCTAGCTCACTTATCCCACCCCTACCCCTACACACCGCCAACATCGCACACTTACCTTACTCGCACACTCACCCAACCCGCGCCCTAACTCACTTATCCCACCCCTACCCCTACACACCGCCAACATCGCACACTTACCTTACTCGCACACTCACCCAACCCGCGCCCTAACCCTAACTCACTTATCCCACCCCTACCCCTACACACCGCCAACATCGCACACTTACCTTACTCGCACCCTAACGTCCGTCACTACCGCATACTTACACATCCTTTCCCCATCACAGTGTTCTCAGCGTCGGTGTCTTCCTCCGTCGGTCTTCTGCCTTGTCGATCTTCTGGCATCGGTGAAGTCGTTTTCGCTCTTTTAAAATGTCGATCTACTCAGGTAGATCCATATATATATATATATATATATATATATATATATATATATATATATATATATAGATATAGCAAGGACAGATATTTTCAGCTGCAGCATTCCCAGTCTCAGCATTGCTGGCATTCTGGTGCTGGGCCTCTAGGATCCCCACACAGATGCTGGTTGTTCTGGCATCTTTTCAACTGCTGTCAGTGACCCTGGCATAGATCCTGACACAGGACCTCTTCCAAGCATTTTTTTATTGTGCATTTCACCTCATGAGGGAGACATTTAGGCAAGATTCCTGCTAATAGCAGGTTCATTATCAACCCTCGCCTATTCCACAGCCTAAGAGTTTTCCAAGTGACCCATAATTCCATTACAGAAGAGGGATTTCCAGTCCTTTGACACTGACCCATCGATGAAAAGGTCTAGGAAAGCTTTGGCTAAAACAGAGCACATTGAACCTCCTTTAGGCCATTCCACAGAAGACATTGACAAAGAAAAGGACAGCTACCCACCTTTCTCTTCAGAAGTACTAAAATTCAGCAGCCGTTTGTAAATGATGTAGTGGAGATGTGGGATTGGCCTGCAGATCCCATCCCATCCCTTTCCTCTTCCGAGATTACAGCAGGCCTCCTGTTTCACATCTTAAACATCATGGGTAGTTCTCCCTCAGAAGACATTTTGAAAGTGGCCACTAAAATATTTTGGGAAAACATGGGCACAGTAACATCTGTGCCAAAGAAGGGTAACTGTTTTTCTTTTTAACACAATTTACCTTTACTGACTTCCCAGTGAAATTAGTGTTATCATATGATCTTAATTAAATCCATATACAAGTGTGACATTAACAACAATATTACACTAGATACAAATTTTAAAATCCTAATCTTTAAGCTCCGTCATTGTAAAAAGAATGGTAACAAAAGTACTGTGGTGCAACATCTTAATCTAATTATACTATTTACCCCTGGCCCTTCCACTGGTATAATATTCATCATCTTATCTAGTCACATCTGAAGCTGATGATTATAACAACGTTGTACACTAATTAGCCTTCTGTAAAACTGAATTGCTGCACAATCTGCTCTGTCAGCTTTATGCAACACAACACTTTAGATTCCCAACTTTATCTTGCCTGGTCCTGATAACTGTGTGCAATATTTCTGCAGTTTTTGTTGCTGCACACCTTAGAGTGAAAATGACCACAGTTAAGTTATCCCACATTTTACTTGAGGTACTCATCTAGTTCTGACACACTTAAGTACCCTGTGGTACCCTATTATACCTATTTTGTGAGCCTAACACTTTTTTCAGTGCTTCCTTTCAAGTTTACACTATATCCATTCCTCAGTAATTGTGAAGCAGTTCAGTGCCCAGAATAATAGTTCATGGCAACTTAATGCTGAACTCCACATCCTGGATTCTTGGATGCTCCCAATTAAGATATTCAAATCTTACTGTTTTATATTTATCAATTTCCTGTTTTAGTGATATACCATTCCAGAGTACCCATTTATTACGGTATAATAAATCTTTCTGCTGCATTTTGTAGTTTATTTATTTATGTCATTTGCAAACCGGGTTGATCCAACTGAGCCAAAGGCCCATTTTCAGTGGAGACTCAAAGAGAAAAGCTCTAATTACAGACATGTCAAAAAACAGTAATTAATACAAAGACTAATCATTACAACAGTAATATTGACAAGAAACATTTACATAAAATAAAATCAACAAAGACAATATATTTATATAAACATTTCAAAAAATCCAATACAATAGCGGCAGGATAATCCCTGAGTAGGAATATTTACAAAAACCTGATTGTAGATATTCTGTAAAGAAGAGCAAGAAAGAAAGGCAGATAAAAAGAGAGAAAAACTTAGAGTAATCATTTAGAAAGATATCAGTTAAAGATCAGGTAGGACCTTGGCAAGGGCAGGACCAGGTCTTAAGAAGGTAGTGTTTGAGTTGTAGTTTGAAATGGAACTTATGGGGGATACTTCTTATTTTAAGTGGAAGGGAGTTCCAGGGAGTGAGCTACAGAGTATTTATATATGGACTTACCAATATTTTTTGACGGTTTGTAAATGTCAAGAAGATGTTTGTCAGATGCATGAACTTGATGTCAGGTGTTATATAGAGATACAATATTAGAGATGGAGGGACAGGAAGTGGGATTATAAAGAACTGAGTGTGTGATATGCAGTTGAGAAAGAAACAATTGTTTAGGGAATTCAGGGTATTGTAATGATTTAAGGGCGAGGCAGTGGTAGGATTTTTAAGGGAGATAAGAGGCAAATCTAGCAATTTTATTGTATGTTTGCTCTAGTTTAGATTTAGTTAGTGAAGACTGAAGGTTAGTAAAAACTGGAGCTGCATACAAAAGACAGGGTAATAGGAGTGCCAGGACCAGTGAGGGTTTGGTGGAGGGTGAAAGCAGTCTGTGGTTACGGTACAGGAGACCAAGTTTCTGGTGTTTTTTTTTTTTATGCAATGATGGATATGTATGTTGAATTTTAATTCATCATCAATTATAACACCAAGTAATTTAGTATGGGGTTCTGGTCTGATAGTGGTATTGTTGAGGGAGGTAATAGAGAAAGTGGATTTGTGTGTTGCCAGTGTTTTAGGAAGGAAAAGTAGAAGTTTAGTTTTTTTTTTGATTTAGAATTAGTTGATTATCAGTGAGCCAGGTTTCGATGGATGTAAAAGTGGCTTGGGTAAGAGCAAGGAGTTCTGGGATGCTGTGGGCAGTGGTAATAACAGCTGAGTCATCAGCATATTGTAAAAGTGTGGAGAGGTTGGTAGCAGAGCATAAACTATTAGTAAAAATATTGAACAAGAGAGGACCCAATATAGAACCTTGAAGGACACCGGTGTTAACAGGAAGAAATGGGGAGGTGACAGTTTTCCAGCTTATAGATTGTTTTCTACTAGATAAGTAGCTAGAAAACCAGCTTAAAGAGGGGGTGGAGAAATGAAGGTCAGAGAGTTTAGTTATCAGTTTAGAGTGAGAGACAGTATCAAATTCTTTGGAGAGGTTGAGGAATAAGCAGAAAACTAGTAGGTTGTTGTCACGGGCTTCTGCAACTGTTTGGGTGAATGAGTGTAGAGCTGTTGATGTACTGTGGTGGGGTCTGAAGCCATGTTGGGTGGAGGTAAGAAGCTTATTAGATAGCAGGTGTTTAAGTAGCTGAGTGTGCACACACTTTTCTAGAATTTTGGAAATGGGGGATAGTATAGCACTGGAACGATAGTTGGATGGCTCAGTGGAGTTTCCTCCTTTGTGAAGAGGCATTGTATAGAATTTCCATACATCTGGGACAAGCGATTCAGTAATAGAACAATTAATAAGGACAGAGACAGGGTAGATTGTCAACAGAGGGAGAGCAGGGCTTATGTTTTAGTTGGGATTTGATAAAGGCAATGGGAACTGGTTGTAGGGATAATGTATTGGAGGAAGAAGGACTGGGATGTAAAGGTAGGGAGGAGACAGTAGAGCTATTTGGAATTAGTTTTTGGATTGTTTCAATAAAATAATTATTTAAAATAGCAGCAGTCTATGAGGCAGTATTGAGAGGGAACAGATTGGGGGTAGGAGGATTACCAGGGTGGAGGATATTATTTATGGTAGACCAACATTTTTTAGGGTTGTTATGTGGGATATTTTGGTTAGAGGCAAAGAATGTTTTTTTTCTCTAATAACTAGTTTTTTACACCTTTTTCTAAGTTCCTTGTAGCTTTGGAGTAAGGGAGGAGTTTTATTTCTGGCCCAAGTTTTCCAGGCAGCATCCCTCAGATGCATGATAGAGCGTGTTTGCTTAGTTAACCAGGGAGCACATTTTGATTTTACCCTGATTTTCCTGGAAGGTGCCATGGACTTAGTACATCTAGAAATAGAGTATTGAAAGAGGATACGGCATCATTAAGGGGGAGGTTTTTAAGGAAGGACCAGTTTATGTTGGACAAAATGGAGATGAAGTTGTCTGGATTGAAGTGAGTCAGATCACAGCATTCTCTGTAAAGGTGTTCTCTGGAAGAGTGTTGGGAGTATATATGGATATAAATAGGGGAATGGTCACTTAGAGAGTTAGTGAGAATGCCGGGGTTATGGTAGAGACAAGGGTCAGAAGTAAGGACCCAGTCTATTATATATCCTGAAGTAGAGCTTCTGTTGTGCCTGGTAGGGGAAGATATTAGTTGGTGGAAGCCATACAGATTGAGACTATGAGAAGGCGATGAGGAAGAAAGAAGCCATACAGATTGAGACTATGAGAAGGAAATGAGGAAGAAAGAGTGGCCCAATCTATATTTATGTCACCAAGTATAATGGTTTTGTAAGTAACGTTTAGGGTGTGTCAAGAGAGAAAGTTTTCAAGGATAGGGATGTTGTCCCCTGGGGGGGCTGTAGATGGATACAATAGCAATTTTTTATAGGGGCTAAGGTGACAGTTTACTATTAGTATTTCAACAGGCGCAAAGCTAGGTATGGAAAGTGAGAGTGGAGAGTAAGTTGGTTGGAGTACAGGATAGCAACACCCCCACCTCTTTTATTTGCTCTGTCTGCATGGAAGATATTGTAGCCTGGGGGAAGGATTTCTGAGTTAGAGATGTGGGGTTTTAACCAGGTTTCTGAGAGGGTTAAGATGTGGGGGGAGTTGAGGTCAATCCATGAGTGCAAGTCTGTGGTTTTGTTAACAATGCTTTGGATATTTAGAGAGAGAATAGGGATTTAGGACCTGGATTGTGGATATGGGATGTTGTTGAAGGGGTTGAGGTGGGGGGGGTTTGCTTGTAAGAGGTGGTGATGGATGGCCCAGGGTTGGGGTGGATGCAGCAGTGAAATCAATCTGTAAAGAGTAGGCCACTTGTATATGGAGTTATAGGTTTTGTAAATGTGGAAAGTGAAACATTAGGATATGTCTTAATTGAATAGTAAGCGGTAAGAGAGATGGAAAATAGGTGAGAGATTAGAATTGTGTGACGGTAGCTATAATGGTGATGGCTGTTTGAGATAGTTGGTGTTGATGCTATGTAATGCAGAGGTATATGGTATGAAGTAGATAGAGCTAGTAGGAGGAGGGAGGGGATAAGTAGGTGGTGAGGTGACATTGTAGAGAAGAGTTGGGTGAATGTTAGTAAGAGTAGCAAGGTGTAGAAGGTTTAAAGAGAGATAGGTGATTGATAGAGAAGGGGACTAAGGCAGATTTGAGAGGAGGAGATTAGGGGAGGATATATGAAATGAAGTATGGTAGGAGGGGATTAAGCTACATGGGAGAGGGAGGGGATTGGTCAGAAATGAAGGGGGTGGAGAGGAGAGAAGTATAAAGGAAATGAAAGTATGGGTGGGTGGGAATGGGGGTGGGGTAGGGGAGCAGAGTGAGCCCAAGCATAGCAAGGGCAAACCGAGCGGGTTGACCCTGCAAGAAGAAAGCACATGAGGAAGGAAACAAACAGTAAGGTAATCTGAGTGAGCAGGTAACTCAGGGGTGCCCTATGCTGGCTGAAAATGGAGAGACAAGCAGGTAGTATGTAATTAGTGAAGAATAAGTATTGAGGGGGAGGGACTGAAAGCTATGACTCTGTTGAGAGGGGCTAAATACCTTAATATAAAACAAATAAGTTAAGCAAAATGTATCAACAGTGAAACTGATGAAAGGGGTGGGGGTGAGCTAAGAGGGAGAAGGTTTGCAGCTGTTGCCCCTCAGGTATGCACTCTACCTGACTGTAACAGATTTTAACAAGGCATGACAGTAGTCACAAAAGCAGCCACCTGCACTACACAAGTGGCAACAACACAGTTCCTGGAGTTAAACCTGGGGCTGCAGTCTATTGTTTGATGATTGTTGTTTAGAGTTTTCTTTGCTAGTTCACACATATATGTATACAACACTAAACAGGCACCTTCCAAGTCTCAGGTGACCTCACCTGAGGAGGCACCATTCTCATCATCATGATATTTAATCAAATGTACCACTCAGTGTAACACTCACAGTCACCCTCTTCAAGCATGCATGACTTTTACTGTCAGCCTATCTCATATCTCTGCTTCCTTCAAACCCATTTTGTTATGCCTGTCTCAAGCCATAACCAAAAGAAGACACGACAAACCTTTCTGTTCTACTTCCATTTACTACTGAATAGAAGGCTAAAATTAATTTCATTACAGTTTACACATACAACCTCATGCAGCCTTCCTTCATCTTTTTTAAATATAAGGCAATCTAAAGCAATGCTTTTTTTTTTACATTAGATCAGTCTGATTTTGCCAGGTTTAGATTTAAGATTCTCAACACTTATCTTTTCTATTTTACTTCACAAATTTTCTACCTTAATAACACAGATACTTAATAATTTGATTATGCACAAGAAGCATGAATGAAAGTGATTGGTCATCCAGGTCTTTAACTATCCTTCTTGCTTGTGAATCAACTACTTAAATTCAGGTTTGGATCACATTTTCAACATCAAAGTTACGTTCTTTACTCACCATGTTACATATTTCTCACAGATAACATCTGAAAATAAATTTATAATTTAATTCCCATTTAGAAAAAGTTGTCATTGATACCCACTCCTGACCTTGCATTTTAACACTTTTATCAAGGATTAAATCCTCCTCTATACAAAACATGCTAATTGAATAGACATTAACATTATCAGTGCTATACGTGTTACTTTGGCCTCAGTGTAAGTGTCTGTATAATAATATAATTCATTTCATCATTATTCATCTCAGTTGTGTTCTTCCTTAAAACTGTTAATAGAGAGTATTTCTCTGCTCATAACCAACTTGTTATATGGTCAAAAATGTATGGCTAGAAATTCAGTATAAGAACTGAGTGAAATAAGGCTCAGGAGGTGAATCTTGACATTCATTTTAAGAACACATAACTACGTGGCTATGATCAGGAAAAAGCCTATCATAACTCCTTTTAGTGCATGGAGCATTAGTTGCCCTTGTACAGAATCAGTTACAGAAAAAAAAGGTATAACTATGCAAACAATTTTACAACTTGGAAAGCTGTAACACACTTTGCATTGCCATGCAAACAATGGAATTAGATTATGTATGTCTGATTAGCCAACAGCATTATAAGCTGTTTGACACATCATTCTCCCACACTTTTTTTTTTGCCACACTTTTTTATAGCAGCTGAAGAGCATTACAACTTTCAAAGCTCTCACATGCTTCCAGCACTGTTCTGTAGTGGCTGCATGAGTGGTGCAGTGAGAGACCATAGCATTAAAGCTCCAAAAGATGCATAGTGGAAGTTGTTTGCTCTTTTCTGATGTCAGAAATGTATATAGCAAGCTGTCATGTTCTGCTGTGTTCAGAATATAATCACAGTACTCCATGGACTACAGTCCCTTATCATTTGTAGTTCTGTAATACCCCAAACCACTATCAGCATACTTACTCAAATAAAAATAAAAAAAATTGCACCAGAACACAGCAGAGTCTTTAATCACACAAAGGTTTGAGCGCTTTCTTTCCATTTGAAAAGGAACTTCAAAAGGAACATTGTGATCTCTACTTTCTTCCATTTATACAATTAAAAAAAGGTGCCCCAAAACACTGGCAAAAATGTAAAGGTATACACACATTAAAATATTGAGTACTATTCCCAAACTTCCTGCATAAAATATATATGCATGCTAAACACCAGCAACATTAACTATAAAAGTAAATATTGTATAACAAAATATAATAGCAGATGCGTTAAGAATTAGAAACAGTAAACACATGAAATAGCTTATATGATTAATTGAACTATTTAAAAACATTTTCGAAAAGTATGATTATAGGAGTCCTATGACAGGCAGTCTGACTTAATATCTATCAAACCTATTTTGAAAATTAAGTCATTAATACCTGGTGAGGCAGTGGCGTTTAATAAAAGTTGCCAGTGAAGGTCCCTCTTCTCAACAAAGGTTTCCCAATCACCACCCCTTTCCAGGCATTCCACCTTTTCTAAAATGGTAAAGCCAAATTTCTTAAAATCCTTGCACACCAAAAATGCTTGTAAAGGGCATTACAAGAGTTGGTTTTACCAATTGCATACATGTGCTCATAGATTCTTGTCCGCAAAGGTCCAATAGTTTTCCTACATAGAATGCTGGACAAGATAGAAGGCTATATATATACAACACTCTTAGTATTGCAGTCAAATCTGCTCTTGACTGTAGTCAATCTAGGAAAACCTTCCACAGAAAAACAACTGCCCCCTTTGAAAATAAATCTCTACTGTTTGCAGGTTCTGCATTCAGTTCCTCTGAACTGCCCTTCTATAAAATAAATATATCATCCAGGTACCTGAGATAAATTCCAATCATAGAAAAAAGAGGTGAACATAAAATCATTGAGGTCTCCCAGAGCCACAAAACCATGTTGGCACATGTGGGAGCTAAAGCTGCCCTCATGGCCACACCTCAATGTTGGTTGTAATATTCACCTTCATAATATACAAAGTTGTTAGTTAGCACAAGCTCCATACACTGGAGGATCACTCTAACATCTGTGGTTGTAATATTCACCTTCATAATATACAAAGTTGTTAGTTAGCACAAGCTCCATACACTGGAGGATCACTCTAACATCTGTGCTCCTTACCATAGCTTGATGAAACTAGTTCAACCCCTCCCCATGGGGGATGACAGACAATACGTATTTAATGCCTATTGTAACAAAGAGGGCCTCAGGCAAAAACATGGCTTTAGATATAATCTCAAGAAAATGCCAAGACTCCTTTAGTATATGTTGCTTATCCATTGTTAATGATTTAAGCTTAAAGTCAACATATTTGGCCAAAGGTTCCATTTTAGACCCAGCAGGAGTTACAATGGGTCTTAAGTGTGTGTGTGGGGGGGCAGATATTGACTTATGGATCTTAGGAATTCCAGAAATTGTTGGAATCCTAAGCTTCTTCTCTACTAAAAATTCCCTAGTGGTCATAGGTAAATGAAATGTCACAAAAATGTCCTCCAAAATCAAATCAATAGCATGGTAAGCAATGTTGATTTTGTTCCATGAAATCTCAATAAAAATGTTCCATTATGTAAATAAGCAAATATTTTGGAGGAATAACAATGTTAGTCTAGTATGACCACTCCCCCACCTTTATCAGGTTTCATGATGTGCAGACGTCTATCACTGGCCAGTTTATATAACAGTTCCCTCTCCTCAAGAGTAAGGTTGTAAAATTTGAGTTTTCTGTTATTATAACACCATTCCCTCATGCTTTTCTCACATAACTGTCCAAATAAGTGAATGCTAAGTAGGAGGGGTGCGTTAAAAATGCTAGTTTTGGACAAAACTAGGCATCAACCCCTATATCACTTGGTGGGTTGGCTCACAGATAGAACCCACAGTGCGAAAATAGTGGACACCAAGTCAGACTGCTGACCAGTCACGAGTGGAGTCCCACAGGGTTCGGTCCTGGGTCCTCTCCTGTTTGGCATCTACTTCTCAGAAATCCAGGCCAACACAAAGGGACTCTGGCTGACCAAGTTCACAGACGACTGCAAGCTGGGAGTCATTATTAACTCCCCATGTGATGTAGACGTCCTACAGAAAGGCCTCACTGAGACCAATGACTGGTGTTGAAACCACGGCCTTAAGCTTAATGCCAAAAAATGCATCATCATCCTCTTTGGGGAAAACTCAGTTCCCACTAATAACCACATCAATGGGAGCCCACTGAACACTGAAGGCATTATAAAAGATCTGGGGACACAGGTTGACAGCAACCTCTCGCACTACCACTTTGGTCAGAAAGTCCTTCTATGTGGCATATCTCATTACCAAGGGTTTTGAATCCAGAAAGAAAGAGGTCATCATCTCTCTCTACTCTTCCCTCATTAGGCCAATCAACGAGTATAATGCCTCATTTGGCATGTACCTCACTAGACACATACAACAACTGGGAAGGCCACAAAAGTACCTCATGAAGAGGATCCTAGGCCTTAAACACATGTCCTACAAGGACAGACTCATAAAACTCCAGTTATTCTCTGTCTCGTATCTTCTACCAAGAGGCGATCTCTGCTTGACTTACAAAGCCACGTCTGACCCAGCTCTATTAGAAATGCTACATCTAAAGAAATCCTAATCCCTCTGCACCACATGCTCTAGAGACCTCAACCTCATTACCACAATCAACAGAACATGCTGGAGGGACAGGTTCATAACCCAGAAACTACCCATGCTCTGGAATAGACTTCACATACATGTCAAGCAGAGCACCTCACTGGCCCTCTTCAAGTGAAATCTTGATGAGTGGATGGGAAATATGAAGTTCACCCTGGGGATCACTCCAGTAGCTCTACTTAATAGAGGCTCTGGGAACTAACGTTGGGCACTTTTATGGGCTAGACTTGTAAAGGCTTCAGGGCCATTAGCCTAATACACACCTATGAACCTATATATTTATTTTATGGAAGGGCAGTTCAGAGGAATTGAAGTCTTTTATGGACTTTTTAAATGTTTCCACTTACTTCCTAGAACAGTGATGGGAAAATGTTGGGTTCAGTGTATCAAAAATTCAGAAAATGCCTAGCTTGACTCGGCTGGTGTGTCACCCCCCCCAAAAACAATAATAAAGAAATAAAATAAATGAATGAATAAATAAAAATAAATAAAACAGCATAGCTCTCAATACATCAGGGATAAATTTCAACAGAATCCAGGACAAATCTAGAAATAAGAGACATGAACAGTTTTAAACTACTAGTACTATTAATCTGAGACACTGATAGAAAAAATAAATGTGAATTAATATACATTTTTTTCTGAAGTAAAATAAGTCTATGAATCTAATTGTCATTATGAAGTGTAAAAAATTGTCAGTTTTAGGACGGATTAAGAGGGACAGTTGAGAGAAAAGTAAAACAGCACAGACTTTGAAATGCAGACTACTTACCCTTTGCAGCAGTGTAACCATGAAGAGAAAACAATGTTATCACTACCCTTTGCAGACTCTGTTGAGACAGTATACTGAAAGAGTCTTTGAGGTTAATATCTTCCTTACCTCTGCAGCAGTGTTGTTGCACTGTCTCCTGGCACAAAATAATTCTATGCACTTCACACAAGCAACGAATGCAAAAACAGTGCCTTTGGTAACTCGGGTGTTGGTGATCTCTGGCATGTCACCCAAAACGTCATGGTGAGTCACCTTTGACAAGAGTGTCATAGGTTCACCATCACCGTCCTAGAATTTACCCACCAATGGAACACATATTCTATTGATTTTCTCAACATCATATTGTATAAAAATTTAGAGAAACAAAGATACAAGTCCAACATTTTCAGGAAAAACACTTTTTTGATTGCATATTTGCATTTCGATAGTCAACACCTTACATGGAAAAAAAAGAATTTGGTGAAAGTTCAACTGATCAGGCTTAGTAGATTAGTTTCTGATGACACCAGCTTCCAAGATGAAGCTATCAAACTTTGTGAAGTGTTTAAAAGCAGGAGCTACCCACAGGGTATGTGAGACGATGTTAATAGTTTTGTGATAGAGCACAGAAATTCTCAATATGGTTCCATTATATGACAACCTAGAACCCTGTGGGTCAGAATAAAAACTGATAAATGTCCAGATAACCCTTTACAGGTGCTAGTCCTGCAGTACAGCAAAGACATCCATTCTTTGAAAAGTTCCATCAAAGCACACTGGAGTACTGTTTTTAGATGCCTCGGGTGAACCATCCAGTTGGAGCAATGACCTAGATTTGTTTTTAAAAATAACAAAAAAAATTAAAACCATCCTAGAAGCAGGCATGGGTTATGACAATGTTTCTACCAAAGGTTGAGGCATGAAGCAGTGCTGAACCTGCAAACAGTGTAGATTTATTTTTGAGGAAATTAGTTTTTCTGTGGAAGGGTTTCTAGATTGATTACAGTCAAGGGCAGATTTGACTGCAATACTAAGGGTGTTGTATATATAGCCTTATGTCTAGCTTGTCCGGCATTCTATGTAGAAAAAAATATTGGATCTTTGCAGATAAGAATCTATCAGCACGTGTATGCAATTGGTAAAGCCAACTCTTGTAATGCCCTGTTTTTTTATACAATATTTACTTTTATATTTAATGTTATTGGTGTTTAGCATGCATATATATATTTGATGCAGGAAGTTTGTGAATAGTACTTGATATTTTAATATGTGTATTGCCAGTATTTTTTGGTGTATTTTTTAAGTGTATAAAAGGAAGGAAGTAGAGATCACATTATTTCTGATGAAGTTCATTTTCAACTGGAATGAAAGTGCTCAAAACTTTGTGTAATTAAAGACTCTGTTGTGTTCTGGTGCAGCAGGGTTTTTTTTTTTTGTTTGTTTTATAGTTCTACGCATAATCTTATCTAATTTCCATATAAGTAGTGCAGGCTATTGTTTAACTTTCTCAGAGGCCCCTTATAAATCAGTAAAACATATCTATCATTAAACAGTAGATATTCCCACTTTATGTAAGTTCTAGCAACTGTTTATAAAATGATTTTTCTTATAATTTTGCAAACTGTTTAACACTTTTATTATGGGTGCTAAGGTAAACTGTCATCAAAGCTGACTTGATATTGCAGGTACTTAGAGACTTTGCTTTAACCTTTTCTATTTTAAAATTGGCAGGAAACCAATTTTAAAACTAAAAAGAAATGTTTTGTCTAGTCTGGGACACCAGCATGGCAATTTTTGGTTACTATAGTAATTTTACTAGCCAGATAGTTACCCCAAAGATTTTCATTAAAATGAATGGGAAACAAAACCTGGAAGTGAAGGGTCATGCAATTTTTTACCATGAATTGTCATCTTCAGCCTTCTAACCCATATCCTGCTACTGTGTACTTGAAGCAACTGGTATTTGTTACTATTATCACCCAGTCTCATTACTTTCTCAGTAATCTCTAGTCATTTCACTAGGCACTGCTGGGAGAAGCAGATACTCCCATCTTTAGAGAAAGTTTTCTCTTGCAGCTGCTTTTTTATTTTCTGAGAGGAAGTCAGCCATTTTTCTTTAGTAATTAATTGGTTGCAGTGATAATTGGTGGGATGGGTTTTCTGTAGCAGCAAGGTGAAATACAGTGCAATGGCCATTATTTCTTATACAGTTCAAGATCACACACCATAGGTGATCATCAGAAGCAGATTAGGCAATCCCAGTGATGTGATCATTGCCTTGGCTTGGTGGGAAATGGTAACATTGTATAGTGTCTGACAGTACAAGTTGAAATACATTACCATGATTATTTGTTCTTTCACTTTCATCACAGTCTAACATTGGAGGTGCGCACAGAAGATGACCATCTTTTGGGAGTCTAGAGGGCATGATGTGTGTGAAATCATATGGCAGTTACATGTATTTACCAATGACAAGTTGAAATTCATTACTGAGGCCACTGTATTTTTCACTTTTTATTTACAAACATACATCTGAAATTGGCACATAAAATGACTTTTTTCTTTGGAGCAGGATATATGTGAAAACAGAGGACAGTTATATGATCTATACAATAATTCTAAATGAATCAGTTTAATAGTGAACAGAGTTTATCATAAGCATTTTGGCAGCAGTAACTCACAGCTGGCATCCTTGAATAGCAAGGTTCAAGACTGACTAATAAAGATAAGCTAGCTATATTTATACTATTTTTACTTATTTTTGTATTTCTTCTGTGGCTTTGAAGCTGCTTCTTTTGGTATTACAGATGTAATTGGGATGGACAAAAAACATACAGTTTTTCTAATTGTCATACTCTTCAAATCTTTTATTTCTAATATCTGAAAGCCAAAAAAGAAAAAAAAACTACCTTGTGTAAATAGCTTTTCTGCTAACCATAAGATGTCACAATTGCTTTCTACATATAACATAATACTCTAGTTAGCAAAGTAATTTTCATCCTAGCATGAAGCATTTGCTTAACTTCATGAAAAGCAAAACCCAAAGAGATGTTGCTTCAAAATAGAATCTTGCCAGTCATATTGACATTTATTAAAAATACATTTCTCTTTTAACCCCCCCCCAACTAAGTTTTATTCAGTATTGAAGTGAATTGTATTTAGAAAATATTATTTCTGACAGTGGCTAACTGACAGTGTTGCATTTCAGTTGTATTCACTTAGGAGCACAATATCACTAAGCCAATGCTTAATTTTACAGAAACGAGTAAAACTAAAAATAATATAAAAATAATAATAATAAACTAAAAAATAATGTTGGTTTCACTTTGATCATGTAGAATCTTATGCTTTTGCAATACTTTTAAATAATTTATATCACAAAGCTCTTTATCTAGTTGCAAAACAGGAACATACAAGTCTGAAGTAATATAATTAATTTCTTTGAAATGCATTAGTGAGATTAAGGGTTAATATTCATATTCTCTGATTTCCAGATTCAAACATATCTAATTAGTGCAATAAAGTCAAGGTTCTGCAAGCTCTGACGTCTGTCTATATATATATATATATATATATATATATATATATATATATATACACACACACACACACACATATATATATATATATATATATATATATATATATATATATATATATGTATATATAAAACAACTTGTTTATAATAAACATGTTGCTTCACTTTTTGAGCTGATGGTTCAGTAGTAAACTTCTCCTCATTGTGAATTGTAAAATGAAGCCATGACCACTAAATATGCCCCATATTTCTCGGTATCTGTCATTATGCCCCTTTTGTTTCTTATATATAAATTCAATTTGCAAATAGTCTTACTGCTTCTTGTCTCAGAATTTCTTAATGATACTGGAAAAGCAGTTCTCCAACTCAGCTCATGTTTAAATTTAGTTGTAGCTAGGCTTAATTTATGCCTAAACCATTGGTGTGGTTTGCATCTTAGTTTCTTTAGCAAGACACATTCTCATTGTTACTCATACCTGGTCAGATGTGTCTACATTTCTGTTTTATTTATTTATTTTTTTCAAATGTCCTGTTTATATCTCATAAATAATCTTCTTCTTCTTCTTTCGGCTTTTCCCGGTTAGGGGTCGTCACAGCGGATCACATGTCTGCTCATGATTGGCAGTGGAGTTTTTACAGTGCTGAGTTGCCAGCCCAGTGCCCAATCTTCCACAGAAGGCACACGCATGCACACACTCATGCCTAGGGCCAATTTAAAGTGTCCAATCCACCTACAGCATGTCTTTGGGATGTGGGAGGAAACCGGAGCACCCGGAGGAAACCCACACGACCACAGGGAGGACATGCAAACTCTGCACAGAAGGCACCCCAGCCGAGAATCAAACCGGAGAGCCTCTTGCTGTGAGGTGGCAACGTTAACCGCTGCATCACACCTGCCGCCCTTTATATCTCATAAATAATAATTAGTAAATTTTCTTTGCAACATTTCCCCTCAGCAGGATCTGTAAAATCATTATAAAACATTTGGATAAAAATGTGCCTTCTATATATATAATTCTCTGATGCCTCCTTTAATTTCAGAAAAAATAACCTTTCTTAGAAAATATTGCAAATATATTCATAATTTCCATATTTTTTACACATATGCATTTATGAACAATATCTTGATCCTTTACTGAGGATATGTGTATCCTTACCCTTCTGTTCACAGCTAGTTTGTAAGTTGCAGGACTTCACAAAGACTCAGTTCAAGAGTTAACAGAGTTTATTATAAGCATCTCAGCAGCAGTCACACACACAGCTAGCATCCTCAAACTCCAAAGTTCAATACTGGCTAATTTAATATTTATTCTGTGGCTTTCAAACTTATTTAACTATTACAGATGTGAACCATTTGTTTTTTCCTCATCTGTCATGGTCGTGCAATTCTTTTATTTCTACTGTCTAGAAGGCAAGAAAAAAAAACACTTTACACCTAGCCTTTTTGCTAACCACAAAATGTCTGAACTAGATTTTAAAACTGCACAAAATGTTCCATTTCTCAAAATGGCTATCAGCTTCCTACAAAACATTTGCTTATCTTTATAATAAGCAAAATCAAGGTGGTATTAATTTGAAAAAGGAATCCTGTCAGACATCTTGACATTTATTCAGAATTAAATCTCTCCTTCAGTCTATGTGGAATAATCCTTGATGGATCTTGTTTTGGGTAGATGAATGTGTGTCTGAGAGAAACAAGTTAAAATCCATTGCTTTGACCATTATTTCTTTCATTTACCTCACAATCAAACATTTTTCATTTGCACTTGTTTTTGGGGGTAGAACATTGATTTCCATGGAACTTTTTCAGACTCAACCCTGTAGTGACTTCCTCAGAGTCACACAATTAGGTAATAGACAGTAAGGGAATTAAACCTTGCACCACTGGACGACAGGAAACAGCTCATTAACAGCTCCTAAATCCTCTTTGCCAACTGCCAGATGATCAGAAGTATACAATAGCTGTCAACCTTTTGGGGGTGGAGTTAATAGGGATGTACGTAATAGCACAGGGAAGTTGCATACTCTCATGCTCTGATGATATGGCTTGTCATTGTCTGTTTGACAGCTGCAAGTTGAAATATACTACTGTGGCCATTATGTATTGCATTTTCTTCTCAAAGGGGGATCAGAAGTTTACAAAATCTGTATATCTTTTTGTGGATAGCAGACTGTTTTAAAGAAAAATCTAGTTACAGGATCACTGTTGAATGGCCATTGATACAGCTTGTCAAGGGGTAGTGTCTGTCCTAAGAGCAACATGGCCATTATATTTAGGTGGCTTCTTCACAGTCAAAGGTGGTGTACCCTCTAAGTAGGGACATATTCTAGTTTAACAATATGTGCACAAAAGGAAGCTAGTGGTTGTTATACTTTTAGAAACATGATGACGGGTCAACTGATGTTTGCTTTCACACGTTTATTTTAGAATTATAATTTCACAGCTTCCCTAATGGAAATATTTTTAGATTCAGTTCACAATAAACATGCACATTTTCCCACAGGGGCAAGTATGTAGTATATAAAATGATACATGTGTTTTGTTTTTATAATTTAAAATGTAAAACCACTATTTAATTAAAATGTCAGATTTTTTTTCACAGATATAACTCTGTATTGATAATCTCCACCAATAGGCCTACATAGACAATATATCAGTCCAACAGCTCACGTAGTGCTGAAAACTGTCACTGGGGACTGTCTGCTGTGTAGAACTCTGTGGGTATACAGTAAACCACAATAAACACCTTCCACATAAGTGTAAAATAATAAGTCCCAACGCAGCCACATGAGAAAAAGTACATAAAGTAAATTAAGAGAATTTACTTAAAGTAAACAAAACAATAAAACTGTTAAGCGCTTTTGTCCTATATACTCAGGGCTTCTTCAGAACTGTTTAGTAAGAATGCAAGTCCCATTTAAATAACCAAATACAAAGTCACATGATTGTAATTTATTGGAGAAATCTGGCAAGGGAACCAAGATATTGGGAGCAAATATCTCAAGCAGGACAAGTAATAGTGGGATGAGGCCAGGAAGACATTTGGATTGCAGGCTAGAGATGGTCTTCCCTACCAGGGTAGATCTCAGACTAGAGGCAAAGAGAAAGGGATAGGGGGATTTTAAATGAAAGATGTGCTCCAGTAGAGATTTTAGCTGAATCTAGAGAAAAAAAAGGATAATTAGTAGAGCATATAAAATATTGCATGATAGCTATAAGAATCAATCAGAGCAGGTTAGAAAAGATTGGGAAGAGAGACTGGAATAGCAATTTACAAGAAAACAATGGGAAGACATATGTATGGCTCCCAAGTATGCAACCAAGTCCAAAAGGTTTAGGATCTTTGCGTAGAAGTGTTTGTATAGGTATTTTTATACCCCAAGCAGACCTCAACAAAATTTTCCCCGGGTAGATACTAAATGCTAGAGGTGTGATGGAAAAGAAAGAGGTAGCTGAGAACATATGTTTTGGGAGTCTAATGAGTTGACAGATTTTAAAAATTCTTTACAGAGTACTCTATCAGACATATTGGATGTAAGTTCAGAAATGATTCTCTTGAGCTGGGATACAAGATCTGAATTGCCTAGACATAGTAGGGTCTTATTAAGTTTAATTCTGTTGGATACCAAAAAAGCAGTTACTAGAAAATGGAAATCAAAGCCTACACCAAGTGCATTTGAGGTATTGAATATTATAAGAAATAAAAAAAAATAGGAAAGGGAATTTTTAAAAAAGGGAAGGAGCAAATTATATAAAAGTAAATAGAAAGTGTGGGAACAATATTTGCAGAATAAAATGTTCAACAGGAGGAGGAGTGATGTTTAAGGGAAAGCAGGAATTCAGCATTTTTTGTATAGTAGCAAAGAAAATATATGTGATGTATATTGTACTGAAATGGAAAAATGTTAAAATGGTGTGTTTTCTTTTCTGTTAATGTATGCTTGCCTATGTTATATGCTAGAGCCAGTCACTTGAATGGTAGTAAAGTTATGTTTTCAGTTTGACATTTAGAACCTTATTGCCACTACATACACACACTCACACACATACATATGGGTCTACTGAAGTTAATCTGAACTTCAGTAGACTAACTCTAAAACACCGACTTCAAAAGGTAGAAAAAACAATTGGCCCTCTTAGCACTCGTGCTCCAAGGCACAATTTCAGGCTGTGAAAAGAAAACTACTATTTTCTTGCAGGGGGCAAGTCCTCCTGCACTTGACATTTGGAGGGCTGAGGGCTCACATCCTCTAAATAAGCAATAGTGCCCTTCAGGGTGTGTCTTAATGTACAATTAATGCCCACCCAGGGGTGTTATGTGGCCCAAAGTTGCAGGCGGAGGACCTCTACACCCTTGGAAAGGCATTAATCAGGGGTGTCTCGTGCTATAGGACAGCGGGACTGCAGCCCTCCCACCTGTGAAATAAAGTCCCCTGTCAGTCCCTATAGAAAAAATAAAAATAAAACATGAAAATAATAAAAAAAAAAAAATCTCGGACTGCACGCATGCGTGCTTAGTTCCTGGCTGCTGTGTTAGGCAGACCAGAACACCAAGCACGCATGCTCAGGCATTCCTGAGCTCCAGACTGCTCAGTAAGGCAGTTCGGATAGGGAAGGGAGTAAACTCCTCCCTTCCAACCCAGAGATCTGTGCGGTGACGACCGCACAAACCAGACGGTCACCAGACTGCATCGCCCGCAGTCTGGGCCAATAGCGGGAGGCTCCAGCCTCCTCACATCTCGCCGGAGAGCTAGAATGGGAGGAGAGTTGCAGGATCATGCCAGCATAGAGGACCGAGATCGATCGGGGAGCTGCAGGATGGATATGTTGCACGCCAGCATGGAAGACCAAGATCAGGGAGCTGCAGGATGGACCGAGTACAGGTAGGGTGTACGATCGGGAAACGTGTGTGTGTGTGTGTGTGTGTGTGTGTGTGTGTGTGTGTGTGTGTGTGTGTGTGTGTGTGTGTGTGTGTGTGTGTGTGTGTGTGTGCATGTGTGTGTGTGTGTGTGTGTGTGTGTGTGTGTGTGTGTGTGTGTGTGTGTGTGTGTGTGTGTGTGTGTGTGTGTGTGCGTGTGTGTGTGTGTGTGTGTGTGTGTGTGTGTGTGTGTGTGTAGGTGTGTATGTATGTGTGTGTGTGTGTGTGTGTGTGTGTGTGTGTTTGTGAGAAAGAAAAAAAAGAGAGTATGTGTGTGAACTCCTTTCCTCCTTTCCTCATGAATGGTGGATGATAGTAAAAAATATATTTACTAGAAAAACACCACTTTTTAAATATTTAATAACTTTTTTTTGTAGACCAAACCAAAGATAAATATATAGTAGTTCTTCGCAAGTTGTTTACAACACATGTAGAAAAACACACCAATACCATTTTCAACTTTCTGTAGCCAGCATGGAACAAATTCACATTTTTATATTATAACTCAGCCTATGCACTGTTTTGCAGTCCAAAGAAATTTCTTCCCGGTATTGAGAAGTGAGGGCTGTTAACATGATAATAGCCTTCCAAATCCATTATGGCTCTGTTATTGTTCCATTTACTATCTTCAACCCAACACCAAGGAAACAGAAGTTAACATTAGTGTAAAATAGTAACTCATCCTCAGCCACAAACATTGTAACATTAATCATTGATGTCTGTAGAGGTTTCACTCTAATAGCAGTCACATATTAAATGGAAGTAGTCATTTTCTTTAGACTGGCAATACTTGATGCCAGTAAAGCCAACTTTCCTGTCCGAGTCCACAGGGGAGAATTGCCAATTGCACAGAAGTTGAGTCCATAAGTCACATTTCTTCTCACGTTTTCTGGCCCCTGCAAGGATGAGTGCAACACTGTTATATATAAGGCATTCAGCTTCACTTGGACACAAGTGTCCCCCCTCTCCTGGCAATAAGCCATGTAAGACTGTTTTTTTGGGATGTAGCCCTTAGTATAAGGGGTAGGACATACGGTCTCAGCATACCTCTCATTTTAAAGCATTGCCACCAGAATAGGTCGGTCTGGGAGAAGAGTGACAACAAGTCTGAGTATGCAGTGACAGAGTTGGTCTTGCAGTCCCAGAAATCCATTACAAAACACAGTATCCACTTGAATCTATAATGGTTGAGTGCCTTGACATAACAAAATATTGCTCCAGAGTGATGAGTTCAAAGTAAAAGAATTATACTTTGTATGTTTAGCCCAACCACAACTTTCAAATTACCTCTCCTACTCCAGGGTTCCAGACTTTGAATGGTGGTATTATCGATTGGGCAGGGTAGGGTAGACACTTGTCTACTGAGACCCAAGCATGTCTAACCCCCTGACATGTCCTGTAATAGAAACAGCCAATGGAAACCACCCAATAAGCATACACATTAGAAAGACCAAAGAGCAACCTTTGACATACCTTTTGAAATTTGGAGACAGTAATATTCTGCAAGTGTCCCAAAATGTGCAAAAGTTTAGATATAATGAACATCTCAGACACTCAATTGCTGCTTAAGAAAGGAAGGGCCAATTTTGTAAACAAACACAATTTGTCCTATACAAATTTTAGCAATGATGTCATGCAAGGTTTCACCATGTGCCCCCCCCCAATATGCATTGCCACTCCCAGATATGTACATTGGGATGCCACTGTCAAAGGTAAGTACATCCACAGTTTTAGGGAGTGTCGGGATGGTTTAGTTAGGGGAAAAAAGACTAATTTTCTCTGATTTATTTGGATTCCAGTTGTGGTTGCCATACTATCCAACGAGGAGAAGATAAGATCAACTTGTGATTTTGCATCCGTGAACCATATTGTGCTGTAGTCTGCAAATCAAGAGGAGAAGTGATTCTCTAACTCCTTTACTTTGTTGCCAAAGTGACTATAGTGTCATAAGAACTGCTGTTCAATTACATCAGCTGCTAAGACAAATAGAATGTGGGGAAATGGCAGTCTTACCTCCTTCCCTTTCTTAAGTCTATTTGAGGAGATAAGAAACTATTGGAATACACATATGTGGAGGAATTTACATGCAATAATTTGTACAACATTTTAAATACCCCCAGGAGACCAAGTTTCATCAAAGCTTCTATATAAACCTCCAATTATATTTATATATATATATATATATATATATATATATGGATCTTTTTCAGTAGATTGAATGTTCAAATAATCGTAACTGAAATTACTGAAATGAGAAGATTGATCACTCAGAAAAGTGAAACTTACATAGATACATGTGTGAGTGTTTATACCTGTGTGTGTGTAAAATGCCCCAGTTGCTTCATGGTGGTGGGTAGAGAACAAGGCTTGAACCCTGTACCTTGGGCCCAAGTGACAAGAGCCTGAATTCCCTACCCACCACCATTTCTAAAACATTTGAAGATTTTTGCCTCATATTTGTTCTTTTCCTCTTAAAATCTGTGGTTTCTGTATTTTTGTTACTTAAAACAGGCATTAGTGCAGTGGTGCCGTGGTAGCAGTGTTGTCTGACAGCTATGGGTTGTCTGGTTTAATTCTTGGCTGGGGTGCCTTCTGTGTGGAGTCTGCATGTCCTCCCTGTGTTTGTGTGGGTTTGCTCTGGTGTCCTCAGTGGATATTTGTCCCTATTTTTTGGACTGTATTCCCCCATTATTGGCTTCGTCCAGGTTTTTTGTGCCAAGGTTGAGAGCTACGATGATAACTGAACTCACTGAATATGTCTGGGAGCTGTATTCCCCCATTATTGGCTTTGTTCAGGTGTTTTGTGCTAAGATGTTGACAGCTATGGTGAAAACTGAATTCACTAAATGGTAGCCATTTAAGTTTTAGTCTTCCTTTCTTTCATAAAAATAGATGATTTGGCATAGTGGTATGTTGCTCTGGCTGTTTAGCGCAGGGACCTGGGTTCAATACTTGGCAGTGAAATGTATGGTGGTAACACAGCATTTTATTCTAGCAACTTTCCAACATTATACAAGCAATGTTTAAAATGTGTCCCTGGTTTTTGGGCTTTTGTCTCCCCCCAAAATAAATTTTGGTTTTGTCCAGATTTCTTGTGCTGCAAAGTTCAGAGATACAGCTGAGTGTCAAGTAGATTTTACAAGGAGCTGAGAGCTGCAGTTGAACAAAAGTTTAGTGCTGCTTATGCCGAGTCTGCTTACATTGTAAATAGCACAACAGGTAGTGTACTTACTTTTGATGCAGAAGGCTGTGGGTTCTACTCCCACAGTAGGTAGACCCATTGCTGATACTGTACTCTATTTTAAAGGGGATGGATGCTGCAGTCCTCTTTGATGAAGATACCTAGTAACTATGAACTTGTTATCAGTTTGCCATCCATTCCCTATTGCGGTATTACTAGCATTATAATTTTTTTAATGCAACATAAGCAATTTATTCCTCAAGGGCAACAGGCACTTTATTTGTAGATGAAACAATGACATATAACGTTGCTTGCTAGCAGTAACCTCTTCATTAGTTAACAGATTTCTTTAATGTGGAATTATTTAGATGGCTTTTACTTCTTCAGAGATCGTGCACATTTACTGATACTGGTGGACTGTTGAAGTTTGAGTAGACTTTTATGATGGAAATGTTCTGAATTGGGCAGTTCAACTGTACTGTATTGTACAAGGAATATAATTTAATACAGTCAGGAAGGTGTATCAAAGAGCATGTGTATGTTTCGTGTTCAAGGGGCCTATGATTTGAAAACAGCCCAAAATTAATCTTTATCTGCCACTGGCAAAATGTATTTTCTTTGAATGTGGGTTTCAATGCTGTTTCAATGAATGTGAGTTTCAAGGGCAGAGAAGTTTTAATGTTAAGTCTATTTTCATTGTGAGATTGTATTGCTTTGTTTAGCAAATATCTATTAGGGTTTATGCTGTAAAATATAAAATAAAACTTTCAAATGAAATCCATATCAATCGCAGAAGTAAAGCAGTATGCACATTACAGTGTTTATGGCAAATGGGGTGAAATAACCAAGGAATGGGACATTGGAATGGCTGCAGGGGGGATGTTCCATTTGACCATGATTTTGTGAGGGGGGAAGGGCAGCAAACTCAGACAGCCTCGGCTGAACTATACCTCTCAACTGTCCAGACTTTTGCAGAATGAATAGATTTTTGCTTCTTATTTTTGGTTTGTTCCTCATAAAATTTGTGGTTTTCTGTCAAATCATTTAGGAATGAAGTCACTAAATAATGACATACATTGAGTTTCAGACGTCATAACCTTCAGAAAAATGCATGCTAAAGCAAGACCTGTTATTCTATCAACTGTCTTTTTAGTACTGTTTGTATGTTCCCCCAATATATTTGGCCATATCCAGATTTCCTTCATTAAGAGGTTGAGAGGTACATGTAAATACATCACTTTATAGAATTAGGAATATCCAAACCTCTCAACTGTCTCCAGTTTTGGCTCAAAATGTTGCTCTCCCCTTAATAATCCCTCTGCAAAATGGCAATTTTGGAAGAAAACGTGGAGGGTTTACAATTAGAAAATAGTCTGTAATGATCAGAGTTATAGATTACTTTTATTTCAGAAATGCATTTAGATGCTCTTATTTTGTCAGCTGCTCAAGTTAACAGTACTAAATTTAAAAAGGTGTCCCTTCTTTGACAGCTTCCCAGCTGTATTGTGTGGCAATTTTATATTTTTGCATAACATATTTGGTCTGTTTTTCATAAAATTGTGGTTTTCTGGCAAATTAGTTGCAAATCATTAAAGATTGAAGTTAGAAAATAATGGCAGACATTTGGGGTTTAGATTTCATACCCTACAAAAATTCATACTAATGCAAGACCTGCTACTATTCTATTATCTTTAAGTTTATAAGAGCAATATTTAAAAATTGTCCTTATTTTTGGGCCTGTGTCCCACAATATGTATGGCTTTGTCCAGTTTTCTTGCTCTGAGGTTGAGAGGTATGAGTGTCAGAGCCATCACAGTCAGCCAGAGACATTTCAAACTGTGACCTACTTGTTGCACTCCACTCCCCATTGTAGTGGCTCTGGATGTGTCCAAGCATGGCAAGGAGCAGTTATGCAGTGTAAGTGTGCAAAGTATTCCCCCTTCCAAGGTAGACCACAAGTATGACCGTGGCTTTTCATCTGTCCTTGATTTTGCAGAATGTTCTGGTTTCAGAAAATGCATGTTGTTGCAGTGCCTTGTTGCTCTGTATTAAAGTAGCAATGCTTTAATGACCATCAGGTAAGCTTGTCGGAGATTGTAAGATGCAAGTAAGCTTTAATAAGCATACTGTTAAAGAATTACCAACATTGAAAGCCTTTTCATTGTTGCCATGCAGAGAATATTTACATAACTAGATAACAAATAAGCCTTAGGTATTGAAATGCATATGACAGTATTTGTAATAAAGGACAGGAGGATTACAGTATTTTCAGAAGCTCATTACATTTGTTGGAGACTTGCAGTTATCTTTGCAGGCTTTACCCGTAACCGTAAACTAAACAGAATGCCAATCTATCATGCGTGGTCCATAACTTGTGCAGTGATCCTTTAAGCAATTTATCTTGAGCTTGTTTCTTGTTTGCTGTTCATTTTTTACTTTGATCATGTGTTCTCCATGAAACAAGTAGATAGTTGTTGTCAGACAGCAGTTCTTTTTTGGATAAGAAACATTTTTATAAGTGGGGGTATCACAGAGATTGCTACTTTCAGCATGTTACTTGGTACTTTAATAAAACTGAATATAAATTATAATTAGAACTGCAGTGCAAGGAGAAGTGGTTTGAGCTGAGTGCTGCTTGTTTTTCTTATACTTGATTTTGACTGGCATTCCAGTAATGTATTTAAAAAGCAATTTATTTTTTCATGCCTCACAACCTTTGTGTTTCCCTCTAGATATTAAGTAAGTTGTCATGTAGCCAATGCATTGAAATATTTTTTTCTTCTACACTTCATTTTGTCTTGATTGGACTCTCATAATGATGGTTTGGCACCCAGGGCAGCGTAATTAATTAAAGTTCCAGTTGTTGTGGTTTTGAGCATAGCTCCACCACTTTCTACTTGGTCACACCCCTTCCCATTGGCCCCACCCATTCAGCTGTCTTTTGCAGCCACCCTTTAATTTGAAGTCACCAGCCGCCACTGGAATTAATTACACATTAAAACACACCCTACAGGGCATTATTGCTCTTAGAGAATAGGCTCTTTCTAAAATTGTTGTTTTACTTACTTATTTTTTTTTAAGTAGTATATATTTTTTTTTATATATTTTCGATGTAAAATAGTTCCTCCGCCCAATGTTTCAAACTTTCTGTAGTATATGTTAATGGTGTTGGAGAAAGCATTTGACATCAAAAATATATAAAAAAAATAATATATTTAAAAAATAAATAAGGAAAACACAACAGTTTTACAGAGAGCCCATTCTGTCTCTCTCTCTCCCTCATACATAGTCTCTTCTGCTTTCACATACACATACATATACACACAGAGTCTCCTCTGGTTTCATACTCACATTGACTTCCACAAGCATAACTCTCAAACTTTTAACACAAAAAAAATCTGGACAAAGGCAAAAATAATAGGGAGACAATGCTCCAAAATAGGAACAAATTTTAAATATTGCTCTTATAAGCTTAGAAAGTTGCTAGAATAAACTTAGAAAGTTGCTAGAATAAAAGGTCTTTTATTACAATTTATTTTCTGAAAGATATAAAGCCTGAAATTCAAATGCTAGTCACTGTTTAGTGAATTCACTCCTCACTGATTTGCCACAAAACTATAGAAAACCACAATTTTTTGAGGAACAGAAAAAAATTATGAGGCAAAAATCTGGACATTCTGCAAAAATGTGGACAGTTGAGAGCTACGCACACAAGACCACTCTCTCTCTCCCTCTCTTTCTGTCTGTTGATCTCACACACACAGTCTCCTCTGCTTTTCTACATGCATTCAGTCACACAAGATCACTTTCACTCCCTCTTGATCTCTCTCACACACAGCCTGTTCTGCTTTCATACACGCATTCACTCATGCATACAAAAACATAAACACATTCATGCACATACATACACACACTTCTTTTCTTTTTTTCTGTTTATTTTTTTACACTCACTAAACAGCAAAAGTGTGACTTAGCGTGTGTAAGGTATTGGCGGCCGTTAGTATTTTTTGCAGTCCGATATCCATGGCAGCTTGATATGCTTCCGTGAAGTGGTGGACTCATTTTTCAGTGGGGATTACTTGTACATTAATACCCTGCTGGAATATTTTCTTTCTCGGGTCAGTCTGCTGATGTACAGTTTGCCTATTCTGTAATCATATATACTACCTAGGGAAAGAGCATAGTCTCTAACCCCAGAGACTGTTGATTTCACACACATTATGACCATCTGTTTTGTCAACCAAAGTATGTCGACAAAACAAATGTTGACATTTGGGACTTTTATTTAACAAAAGCACTCCCATATATCTGTCTGTCCTTAGAATATGTATGTAATGGATCAAAGGCACTCCTGGTAGAATGTGTTGAGTTGTGTCCCAATCCAATGAATGGAAGATTTTTCAAATGCGTTGCACAGCCAATCAGAAGATTTCAGTTGTGCTTTATATGAGATTGTGGTAAAGCAGGGATTGGAAATATGCTCTTTCCCCATTGTTTTTATTGATTTATTTGTCCTTTGATAACCATGAAAGTCTGACTGAGCCAGTAGCTCATTTTCATTGGAGGCCCAGGGAAAAAAGCTCCACAACAGATTCAAAAACATTGACTAGTAATTATATACAAGAGGAGAATAGCCCTGCAAATGATTAAATCTTTTACAGTGATTTGGAGAGAAAGACTGCAAAAAACCCACACAAAAAAAAAACATTTCACGTTAAACTGATAAGTAATTATATACAAGGGGAGAAAATCCCACAACAGATAAAAACACAAACAGATTGAAATACATTTACAGAAATATTATTAGGATAAATTGCGATCAAGAATACAATATGTGCTGCAAGCAGCAAGACACTGCAGAAAAGGATAGCATGTGTCAATTAAACTAATACACAGTTATTCAAAATATTGACTATATTTCTAATAATATATGGAGGCAAGAAATGAAAGAGTATTCTTCTGCCAGCAAAGACAGAGGAATAGAATGTGATAATGAAGAATAATGAGTAGGAGGGAAAATTAAGGATACGGAGAGTGGGTTGATTATTATTGGAAAGAGGAAAATATAATGGTCTCATTGAGGCCTTTCTGTAGGATGTCAACATCACTTGGGGAGTTAATAATAACAAGAAATGAAAATAAATAGTAGTAAGTGTTGGCTGAAGAGTTAGAAAAGCATTCATTAGTAGTATGGTATCATTATAGGTTCATAGGGTCATAGGTATGTACTAGGCTAATGGCCCTGGAGCCTTTACAAGCCTAGCCCATAGGATTACCCTGGCATCATGCCACCCGACCTTAGTTCCTAGTGCCTCTGTCGAGTACAGCCACTGGAGTGATCCCCGGGGTGAATTTTTTATTTCCCATACACTCATCAAGATTTCTCTTGAAGAGGGCCAGTAAGGTGCTCTGCTTGACAATTATGGGAAGTCTGCTCCATAGCATGGGCAGTCTCTGGGTTATGAACCTGCCCCTCCCACACGTTCTGTTGATTGTGGTAATGAGGTTGAGGTCTCTGGAGTGTGTGGTAAGGAGGGACTGGGATTTCTTTAGATGTAGCATTTCTAACAAAGCTGGGTCAGGCATGGCTTTGTAAGTCAAGCAGAGATCGTCGCTAAGTAGGTGATATGAGACAGAGAACAGTTGGAGTTTTTTTAGACTATCCATATAGGACAAGTGTTTAAGGCCTAGGATCCTCTTTGTGAGACACTTTTGCGGCCTCTCCAGTTGTTGCAGGTGTTCATGAAGTACAGGCCAATTGGAGCATTGTCCTCGATGATTGGCCTAATGAGGGAAGACTAGAGGAGACAATGACCTCTTTCTTCCTGGATGCAAAACCCATAGTAATGAGATGTGCCACATAGAAGGACTTTCTGACCACAGTGGCAATGTGGTGGTCAAAGGAGAGGTTGCTGTCAACCTGTGTTCCCAGATCTCTTGTCTGTTATAATGCCTTCTGTGTTCAGTGGACTACCATTGATGTGGTGATTCAAGGGAACCGGGTTTTTCCCAAGGGGGACGACGGCACATTTTTTGGCATTGAGCTTAAAGCCATGGTTCTGACACCAGTCGTTGGTCTCATTGAGGCCTTTCTGTAGGATGTCAACATCACTTGGGGAGTTAATAATAGCTCCCAACTTGCAACTGTCTGTAAACATTGTCAGCCAGAGTCCCTTTGTGTTGGCCTGGACTTCAGAGAAGTAGACACCAAACAAGAGAAGACCCAGGACCGAACCCTGTGGGAATCCACTCGTGACTGGCCTGCAGTCTGACTTGGAGTGGGTTCTGCGAGCCACTTTGCAACCCACCTAGTGATATAGGGTTTGATCCTAGCTTAGTGAGTTCTTCTATTATTCCTGAGTGGGGAATGGTATTGAAGGCCTTGGCCAGATCAAGGTAGGCTGTGTGAACCACCTTGCCTTCATCCACAGCTCTGGTGACTGACTCAAAGAAGTCAACCAAGTTGACCAGGCATGATCTACCCTTCACAAAACCAAACTGTGTAGGATCCAGAGTTTGGAGATTCCCTATATCCTTGTTTATTAGGTCCATGATGATGTGTTCCATAGATTTGCATATCAGACTCATCAGGCTAATGAGGCGATAGTTCCCAGGGTCTGTAGTCGCTCCTCCTTTGTGGATAGGGATGACTGTAGCAGTGTGCCATTTGGTAGGGACAAAGCCTGAGATGAGGCTGTCATTGAACAGGACACACAGGTGAGGTGCCAGTTCACTCTGTAGTTCATGTAGAAAACAGCCAGGGATTTTGTCAGGTCAATAGAAGCTGTATTCTTGGCCTTGGACAGTGCTGTTTTAACCTGTACAACAGTAATACTGGGTGCCTGGCAATCTACTGGTATTGTGATTGGTCCTTTGGGAGGGAGGGATAAAGTTGGCACTGAATCTGTCGGACAGTATATTGGCAATATCTGTTGGTTCAGGATAGGAGGTATCATTGTGCAGTAGCTCAGAGAAAATCTAGGTATTGCCATGGAGATTCTTTACATAACTGTAGAAGGCACTGTGGTTGTCTTTACTATCTGCTGCAATTCTGTTTTCATAGCTAGCTTTAGAGCATTTGATGAGGTATCTCAATTTTTTTGTTGAGGCTGATGAGGGAATTTTTTCATTATTGGGACTTTACCTTATTCTACTTCAGTTTCCTCCTTCTGTTGTAGAGTTTATTTATGGCAGAGGACCACCAGATTGGCTTCCTTTTTTGGAGGAGAGTGTCTTGGTTATATTGGGTATGTTGTGATCGATGTATTTGTGTACGTGTTCATACAGTGCACTAATGTATGATTCAGTGGTCATGTAACTATTCTCCATTTGCATGGGTGCTGTGAAGTTAGCCACCTTTGTTTTTAGGAGCCCAAAGTTAGCTTTGGAGAAGTTTTTCATGGTGGGAGGTGGGTGGGTGGGAGAGATGTGGATTTCCAAGGTGATTAGTTTGTTGTCGGATCTAACCATGGAGGAGTTGGCTATTGGTTTAGAGCAATGGAAGACCATGTTATTAATGACCAGGTCAAGGATGTTGCTATCTCTAGTTGGGGTAAGAACAAACTGGTCCAGGGCACTGGAATTAATGAATTCCAGGAAACATTGGGCAAGTGTATTGGTACATGAGTAATTTTCCCAGTTAATAGAGGGGTAATTGAAGTCACCCAGTATGAAAAGGTTAGGTTGGACCCTAATATTCTCCAGGGTGCTTAGGAACGTGGAGTGTGAGTCTTGGGTCATGGTTGGGGACCTATAGCAGGCTACGACATGAATCGCTGTCTTACCCAATGTTAGTTGCACCTGAAGTATTTCAGATGCATTATGTTGGGCTACCAGTCTAGAGGTGTGTGCATCCTTTATGAATATGGAAACACCACTGCCTTTGGAGCTTCAGTTCAAATTCTGGGGCCGAAAGGTGTGGAATGAGTTGTAGCCTGGTAGTGCAGGGGTGCTTTCTACTGTCTTGAACCAGGTCTCTGTTACAGCACAAATGTCGATGTTCTCCATTTTAAGGAGTGCTTTGAGTGAGTGCATTTTGAGATTTAGTCTTCTTGCGTTGAGCAGCATGACCCTCATATTGCATTTGTTTGTAGCTGTTACGGTGGTAATTTGGTCTTTGGAACACCACCTAAAAAAGGCACTGTAGGTGTGGCAAGAACCTTGGCCAGTATCCGGAAGCCCAGGGGTGACAGATGCAGGCCATTTCTGGCAAAGCATCGAGGTCTGTCAATCATGTCATCCCAGGCAGACAGATACTGGATCCCCTTAGAATTACCCCAGAAACTTAGCCAATTGTTGAAATAAATCATTTTCTGCTTGTACTGTGGCATCATTCTGGGTGATAGTAGGATGCTGCTCAGGTCTAGAGTCATACCTGCCTGGGCTACATAATCCGAGAGCTCCTCCTTGTCTCTTTTCTTGTAGTCCAGGGAGGTACGTCTCAGGTAATTCACATACACATGTACAATGACAGAGTCATATTTGTACCTGTTGTTGAGGGCCCTGAGTGCATGCGTTATGTGGCAGATCCTGGCACCTGACAGGCAGCTGACTGTTATTGTCTCCTTATTCAACCTAGTGAGTGGGACATCAGTGTGTCTCACTATCGAGTCACCTATGACTAGTGTGTTGAGCATGCTATTTTGCCTTAGGGGCTTTGGTTGAGTGGTACACTGTTTAGGAGAGTTATGTGTCTCGTGATTAGTGTTGTGTTGTGGTGGTCGAGTGTGTTTCTGCCTTGAAGGTCTCTGCTGTTTGGGTAGATTTTTATTGAGAGCCTCTGTGAAGGTGGGTGTGTGGTTTGTGTTTTTATGTGAAGGCAGTGCTGGTGTGTGTTCTGGAGGGCTATGTGTTCCATGTGGTGTGGTGCAAGTGTTGACCTTCTCCCCTTGACCAGCTATTCTGGTCTTGGCTGAAGAGTGCGTGGCTTCCAGTTTGGATATATAGGTGCATCTCTTGCAAGTCTGAGAGTTGGGAGGTAAGAGGAGAGGGTAGTCAGTGTACATGAGGCAGTTGCCACATTGCCTCAGGATACCCAAGTTCACCAGGTTAAAAGGAGAAAGCATATGGAACTGACCTTTAGACATGCCTGGAGGGGTGGGCATTAATAATAAGCACTGGAGCTGTTTCCTTGTAGAACATTTAGTGCTGGTAGCACTTTTGTGTGCTACAATAATTGCTACAAGACGTCTGGTAACGTGCTTAATAAATAAGCTAGTAAAAGTGTAGGAGAGGAGAGAACTAGCAGATCTAAGAGAAAAATTAAAGAGCAGACTCTCAGAAGCTTACAAACAGTCCTGGATACAGCAAATCTGTATCTGGACTAGACTAGTTACAGAAAAGGCAGTAAACAAGCACAAATGTGGGCTTTTAAACCAGAAAGTTGAAAGAGATGGAAAAACTGCCCAAACAGCCAATAAGCTACAATTTCTGGGCGAAAAACCTCTCCTCTTGTGGTAGATAGGCAACCTAGTGCTTACCACTCCCACTGATAAGCTAGAAGGCTTCTCTCCAACACAGAAAGGTTTGGGGGCTCAGAAGCTTACAAACAGTCCTGGATATAGCAAATCTATATCTGGACTAGACTAGTTACAGGAAAGGCAGGAAACAAGTGCAAACACAGGCTTTTAAACCAGAAAGTTGAAAGAGTGAAGTGAGAAGTAGAATAAAGTGAGATGTTCTTTTGATGTTAGGTCATTACTACATGCTAAGAATATAGAGTGAGAAATAGGTTGTTATAGTGAGTAGGTGGTCATGCATCCATTTTGAGTGTTGTGGATGTATATCACTGTTGTGTGATCTAGGAGTTAGTATATATATATATATATATATATATATATATAAGTAGTAAGGATGTGAGGCATGTAGCCCCTTCACATGGGGATTTAGGGCCTTTCCCTCATGTTAAAATCAACTCATTGAGCTTTCTGGAACCATTATTCCCAAAAATAAATTACTGCTGCTAACCCAATCCACTATTTAGTTCACTCTGTGTCTCTATCAAATTTAACTTACTGTATATGCCTTATAACTTGTGTGTGTGTGTGTGTGTGTGTGTGTGTGTGTGTGTGTGTGTGTCTATGTGTTTATGCGTATGTGGGAGGGAAGTGAAAGCATATGCCTCACCCAGATTCCATCTAGCTTGTTAGTTTTTCAGAGTCAGAATATGCAACTAGTTTAGCCCTTTCATTGTTGAGACCAAATTAATAGCTGAAATACCTGTCCTCTTGTAGATAGACCCTTGTTTTATCATACTTTTCCTCTCCCAGCTGAGAACTAGGAGGCTGAGCAACCATATCAACTACAGAATGAAGTCTATGCCTAGCTCATGCTCCACTATCAGGAGATGTTTTTTGATTGTTTACCCTGCCTTTTCCCAGGAGTCAGGACCCATTGTCCATTATTGCCTCTATAGGTTGTGAATTCCTTCCACTGTGTCCTTTCAAGGACTACCGATTATGTACTCTTTGGCTTTTTCAGATATTCAGTTGTAACATATGTGATGCCTGTGGAATGAGACTGATAATACCCATATTTTGTTTCCATCTGTCTTGCAATCTCTTTTTAAGGTGACAGGATCATATCTGCCCCTGGATCACTGTGATGTCATGACATTACAGGAACACTGTTATTCTGATGGCAGTTAATGTCACTTTGCAGGCCTTAATGGGCAGTGACTGAAATTCAATACACATTAAACTGGCTTTATTCAGTATCAGGAGCCTTGCCAAAAATGCCCAATCTTGAGGCCCTGTTGTAACTTAAACATATTTATGCATGTGTAGTTAAAAATACATGTTTTTTTAAAGCAATGAACTCTGTCCCTCTGTTCCTGGGATAAGTACCTATCATGTCTTCAGACCTACAGGCAACTGTGGGTGGTATCAGTATTTGTCATGGATATCATCACCTTTTGACTAATTCATAAAGAAACCAAATTTGAACTTCTAGTTATCCAAATCATCCTAAAAAGGATTGATTCTTGCTTCATAGATAATTATATATTCTATATCCCCTTCCAAACATATTATATATTCTTATCAAACCCGGTGTCATTCTTTTAGGGGACTTCATCTGTCCATCAAGAAACTGGAAGACCCACTCGGCCAATGGTCAACATCCCCAGTCCATCTTTGATATTATAAATGCTAACTCCGTTGTGCAAATGTTTAACCATTTTGCTAAGGGTGCAAATCCCTTTGAACTTGTCCTCACAAATATGTCAACTTCTTTCACTCTTTCAGATGTATCATGTTCTTGCATTACTTCAGACCGTAAATCAGTGACCTTTTTCTTTAAAATCGGTGATAATTACAGTGCACATTACTCTGTGGTTAGGACGTTTGCAAAACTGAACTTTCTTCCAATTACTGTATGACCTAAATTAATGTTACTATCATTTTCCTTTGATGGACCCCATTGCTAATGTCAGTGCGTCAGACCTGTATTCCCACATAAATAGTTGCATTGATAAGGCAGTCCACCCCAAACGTAATGAACATTTTAAAACCAAACCCTTTGATGATGAGTATCCATATAAATAACTACAATGACAATAGAAAAAAAAGGAATTAATGCTTGGTGGTCTTATTCTACCTTCTTTAAGAGAGCACTAAAGCAAACTACTAAAGAGCTTAAGAGAGCCATTTCAAAACTCAAAGCCAAATATGAATATAAAATAGCCACTGGAACCAAAAAATAACTACAGATCTTTCCTTAACTAAGTCAGAAAGTCAAGAAACTGCAAGCAATGTTCAGTAGTAACCCCTAATAATACCGCCCACTCTGACCTAAAGGCAATAGCTAATATCATAGCTGACAAATTTAATGGAAATACTCCACCCATAGTCATATCTATTGCACAGATACTACAGTCTCAACCACAACCTTCAGTTATGGAAAAAAATCCTCTCAGCCATTTCAAAAGATTCGAACACCTCATCCATATCCCCTGATAACATATCAGGTAGATTGATTATCAGTACCAAATATGGCTTTTTTGAACCCCTAGTTAATCCCTTTAATGTCCGGGGCTACATTCCTAAAACCTGGAAAACAGTTATTATAATGCCATTACACAAGGATGGTACAACCATGGACCATGGTAGCTGTAATCCATTACTCTCTCCAATCTTGTGTAAAACTATAAAATGTATTACCTCACTCAGACCTCATTAATGTGGACATCAAAATTTCTTAACCTTAGATGTTCAGTATCAGTGTTGTCAGAGGCAGGCCCTGAATCTTTAACCTCGTTAATTTCTTTGAAAAAGTCACCAAAATGGTGGATGGTGGTGAAAAAGCCCATACAGCATATCTTGACTTAGCCAAAGCCTTGAATGCCATTTCCCATATAGGCATCATTGATATACTTGTAAACTGAATATCATTTTTTTATGTTTATGTTATTTAGCTAAATGGTTATCTTACAGAACCCACGTGGTTAGAGTTACAGTGCCACATCTGACAGTGAAAAAGTTACCAGTAGTGTACCACAGGACTCTATATTGGGCCTTCTCTTGTGGTTTCTGGCCCATTGTTATCTAAGTTTACAGATGACTGTAAATTGATCTGTGTTGTTCAATTTTTTTTTCATTGACTCACAGTTACTTTAAAGGGACAGTCCCCGAAATTTTTTGTTTTGATTCTGGTCTTTGTTTACATTTTCAGACTTGCTTTCTGGGCATGTCCCAGTTTTGGCTGTAGGGGGTGGGGAAGGGTGCTTACAGGAAGTATCAATGGTCTTAGTCAAATTCCATCTCAAATTGCAGTTGTACTCACAACAGCTCTCATTGAATCATTCATTTGTTTCACCTGTGTGTTTTCCCTGGAAAGAAAGTAACCTTTCAGGAATTTTATGACCTTATTTGCTGCTACCTTGCAGGAAAGCATATGAACAATGCAAAGCTAAAATATTAATAAACAGAGTATTTTGTTCATTTCATGTCATATTTTGTTTTGACAGTTCTATAATGTTATGAGTGACTGCCACTTGCTCTGTAGAAAGCATCAGAATTATGCAGGTTTCGAACAGTAGTAGAAGCAGTCTTTTTTTTTCATGTTTTGGATTTTTAATCTCTGAATACTAGCTAAGTGTAATGGTTTTCTGACTTGCTGTAAAAAATCTAGTGCCATTCAAAGGGGATCCAGTATATGTCTGCCTGGGAAGACATGAGTGACAAACCAAGATGCTTTGCCAGAGATGGTCTGCAGCTGTCACCCCTGGGATTCAGGTTCCTGGCTAAAGCTCTTGCCACCCCTATAGTGCCTTTTTTAGGCAAGGTTCAAAGGACAAAACCACCACCCTAACAGATACAAGCATGCAAAATCTGAAGGTAATGTTACTCAATGTTAGAAGTCTAAACCTCAAAATGCACTCTCTCGAGGCACTCCTAAAAATGGAGGACATCGATATCTGTGCAATAATTGAGACCTGGTTCAGGGCTCCAGAGAGCACCCCTACAATACCAGGCTACAACTCTTGCCACACTTTTCGGCCACCAAACCAAGACCGAAACACTAAAGGTGGAGGGAGTGTCCATATTCACCAAGGATATTCACACCTCCAGGCTAGTTGCCCAACACAATGCATCTGTAATTTTCCAGGTGCAACTAACACTAGGTAAGACTGCAATCCAAATTGTAGCTTGCTACAGATCCCCCACCATGCCCCAAGATTCTCATTACACCTTTCTAAATATTCTGGAAAATATTAAGATACAACCAAACACCCTAAGACTGGGTGATTTCAACTACCCTGTCATTAACTGGGAAAACTACTCGGGTACCAACACCTTTTCCCAATGGTTCTTGGAATTCATAAATTCCAACGCCCTGGATCAACTAATCCACTGTCCCACCAGGGGCTCCAATATCCTAGACCTGGTCATTGCCAACATGGGAGATAGATGCTCCACACCAGTGGTCACCCCCTCATTAGTCAAGTCTGACCATAAGCAAATCACCCTTGACATCCACGTCCCACCCCTACTTTCCAGTAAGGAAACCTCCATAAAAAACTTCTCCAACGCCAACTTCATGCTACTCAAGTCAGAAGTGACAACCTTCACGACACCCATGCAGACGGGATCTGAAAATTTGACTGCTGAATCCTACACTAAGGCACTGTATGAGCACATCCACTCGTGCATGAATCCTGCCATCCCAAATAGAACTAAGATGCTCTCCTCCAAAAAAAGGAAGCCAATCAGGTGGTCCCCTGCCATAAACAAACTATACAACAGAAGGAAGAAACTGTTGCAGAAAAGAGGAAAATCCCAGGATGCAAAAAACTCCCTTACCAGCCTCAGTAAGAAGCTGAGATCCCTCATAAAATCCTCCAAAGCTAGTTACGAAAAAAAAATTGACAGAGATTCCAAAGACAACCACAAGGCATTCTATAGTTATGTCAAGAATTTAAATGGCAATACTCAGATCTGCTCTGAGCTACAACAGAATGGCATTAAATATACTGATCCCAAGGATATTGCCAATATCCTGGCAGATTGATTTAGTGCCAACTTCACCCCCCTCTCACCGCCTAAAGGGCCCATCTTAATACCAAAAGATTGCCAAATTCTGGTAATCCGGCCACACAGGTAGAAACCGTACTCTCCAAAGCTAAGAATACAGCATCCATGGGACCAGATGACATCCTGGGCTGTGTACTACATGAACTACAAAATGAACTGGCACCTCACCTAAGTGTCATGTTTAATCATAACCTCACCTCAGGCTTCGTGCCCACTGAGTGGTGCACAGCTACAGTTATCCCACTCCACAAGGGGAGATCCACCTTGGATCCCAGGAACTACCGTCCCATCAGTCTGACGAGCCTGATCTGCAATGGTATGGAACGTATCATCATGGAACTTATAAACAAAGACATTGGCAACCTTCAAACACTGGACCAAACCCAGTTTGGGTTTGTGAAGGGCTGATCTTGTCTCCTGAACGTGATTGACTTCTTCAAATCAGTCTCCAGGGCTGTGGACGAGGGTAAGGCGGTCCACACAGCCTATCTGGACCTTGCCAAGGCCTTCAACACCATCTGGAATCATAGATAAACTCACTAAGCTGGGCATAAATCCTTACGTCACTCGATGGGTTGCCAACTGGCTTACTGACAGAACCCAGACAGCAAAAGTAGCAGACTCCAAATCCAGCTCCAGACAAGTGACAAGTGGAGTACCACAGGGTTCAGTCCTTGGACTGCTCTTGTTTGGCATCTACTTCTCTGAAGTACAAGCCAACACTAAGGGACTCTGGCTAACAAAGTTCGTAGATGACTGCAAACTGGGAGCCAATATTGAATCCTCAAATGATGTAGATATTCTACAAAAGGGCCTTATAGAAACAGATGCTTGGTGCCAGAGCCATGGGCTCAAGCTTAATGCCAATAAATGTATAGTTATCCCCTTTGGGAAAAAACATGTACCCATGAATTACTATATAGGTGACAGTACACTAAACACCGAAAGTGTGATGAGAGACTTAGGGACACAGGTGGACAGTGGTCTCACCTTTGATAACCACATTGCCACAACAGTCAGGAAATCCTTCCATGTGGCACACCTCATCACTAATGGCTTTTCATACAGAAAAAAAGAAGTCATTGTCCCACTGTACTCATCCCTCATTAGACCCATTATAGAGTACAACACACTGTTTGGAATGTACCTCAAAAGACATCTGCAACAGCTGGAAAGGCCGCAGAAATACCTCACTAAAAGAATCACAGGCCTAAAGCAGATGCCCTATGCTGACCATCTAAAAAACTCCAGCTATACTCTGTGGCATATCGTCTACTCAGTGGCGATCTTTGCTTAACATACAAGGCCATGTCAAACCCTAAGCTGCTGGACATGCTACACTTAAAGAAATCCCAATCCCTCAAAGCCACATGCTCCAGGGATCTAAACCTTGTCATCACAATGAACAAAACATGCTGGAGGGATAGGTTCCTGACCCAGAGACTCCCCATACTCTGGAATAGACTGCCCATACATGTCAAGCAGAGCGCCTCCTTGGCCCTCTTCAAAAGGAACCTTGACGATTGGATGGAAGATAGGAAATTCACCCCGGGGATCATGTCATTCACCCTGCTAGACAGGGGTCCAGGGAAGTAAATAGTGTGGGAAAAATATCCAGGGAATTGTTATGGCTAGGCTTGTATAGGCCCTAGGGCCAATAGCCTAGTACCAACCTGTGAACCTATGAACCTATATATGTGTGACTTAAGCAACAGATTCATTTTAAACAATGAAGTCCAAAACTTACTGTCACAATGGGGCTGTACATTATGGTAACCTGTGATAGTTATACATACTAATTCTGAGATTGCTTTACTATGGAATAAGGGAAATCTGTCAACAGACTGCTAAGATTTAGTATGAACTTACTATTTATTTATTTTTTATTTGTTACATTTGTTTACCGGGAAAGTCCATTGGGCCTAAAATAGCCCATTTTCATTTGAGGCCCGAGGAGAAAAGCTCCAACAAGAACATAGATACAGAAAAAATGTAAACATTAATTGTTACAAAAGTAGAAACAGTGTTACACATAGAGATTACAGTAATATATAAATAATATATACATAAAACCAGGAATTTAGTTGGCTTGATTACAGTAATATATACAGAATATATACATAAAAGCAGGAATTTAGTTGGTTGCCAGATGAATTCAATCAGAGAGGTATAAACACAGATATATTAATCAGCATTATTGTACAGTATAAACAGATATATTAATCAGCATTATTGCACCAGTATCAACAAGTGATGTAAAAAATAACAACTATTGAGAAAGTATCATCAGTCACTAGCAGCAAAAAGCACAGGAGTTTAGTTATCATATAAGGAGAGGGAAGAGGTTAAGTTATAGAGTAGGTACATAGCCAGGAACAGTTGAGATGATTTTCTAGTATTTGTTTGAAGGTGGTGGTGCTGCCTGTGTTTCTTATAGAAGGTGTAAGTGATTTCCATAGTTTAGTGATGGTGAAGTAGCATAGGAGTTGACCAGCAGGTAAGGTGGGCTTTTCTACTTTTAGAAGTAGGTGATTTTCAGATTGTAGTTGCCTGCTGGGTTGGTATTTGGCAAGTAGAGTTGAGAGAGCAGGACAGTCTGTGGGTCTGTAGATTATTTTGTGCACTGTAGTTAGTTGGGGAATGAGAGATGGTGGGTGAGTTCCAGCCACGCTAATTGTTTCAGTGAGTTACAGTGATGGGATGAGAATTTGGCCTTGGTAGCAAATTTGGCTGTTCTGTTGCAACACATATCAAGTTTGGATTTTTTATTTGTTATTGTTTATGTATAGGTCAAAGTTAAGGTTTTCATCTATAATAACGCCTAGTAATTTAATGTGTGAGATAACTTCTACAGTGATATTGTCTTGGGGTTGTATAGTGAAGAGTGTTTTATCTAGGGGAGTGGTTTTCTTAGGGGTAAAAATTATTTGTTTAGTTTTTTTTTTTTTTTTTGGATTTAGGGCAAGATGATTGTTAAGCATCCAGGATTCAGTAGAGGTGAGGGCATTCTGGGTGATTTGCTGGAGTTCAGAGCTGGAATTTGCAGTGCATATGCCCAGCATACTGGATTGCTGAGCATTGTGGGAGAGTGGAGTGAAAGTTGTTAATAAGGATGCTAAATAAGAGAGGACCAAGTATGGAGCCTTGGGGTACCCCTTTGGAAGTACTGAGGAAGGGAGAGAAAGATTGTTGCCATTTGTTGGATTGCTGCTTATTTGAGAGATAACTATTGAACCATTGTAGGGTAGGTGGGGAAATGTGGAGGGTGGATAGTTTAAAGAGGAGGATAGTGTTGGAAATGGTATTGAAAGCTTTAGAGAGGTCAAGGAAAAGAGAAGCGATTATTTTACCAGAATCCCGTGCCTGGTTAACTGTATCAAGGAAGGAGAGGAGGGTGGTAGTGGTGCTGTGTCTTGGTCTTTAACCATGTTGAGTTAGTGATAAAATTTGGTTTTCAAGCAGGTGGTTGAGGAGTTGGGCATGGATGCATTTTTTCAGTGTTTTCGAGAAGGTTGAGAGAATTGCTATGGGTCAACAGTTTGTGGTGTCTGTGTTGGTGCCACCTTTGTATAAGGGGAGAATAACTGATTTTTTCAGATGTCTGGGACAAGGGATTCTTTAATTGACCTGTTAATTAGTATGCTGATGGGATAAGCTATAGAGTTTGCAGCTAGCTGTAGGAAGTGTGGGGATAGATTGTCAAGGGCTAGAGTACGGGGTTTTAACTTAAGTAAAAGTTTTTTTATTGTGGCGGTGGGTATGGGTGAGAATTTTAGGTTGGAGCTGAGGGTAGGATTGTTTTCTGGGATGATTTAGTCATCAACTGTCTTGGTGGTGGTGGTGTTAACTGTAGGAAAGGTGGTGGTTAGGTTAGCTATTGTGTCATTGAAGTAGGAATTGAAGAGAGTGGCAAGTTTGGTAGGGGTTTTGTGTGGGTCAGGGGATGGGTTTCTTTGGGAGCCTGGGTGTAATAGTTGGTGGATGGAGGACCAGAATTTTTGGGATTATGTTTATGTTTGCTTTGTAGGTGGAGGTAGTGGGCTTTTTATCACTGGTTATTAGATGGTTTGCCTGGTTACAGAGTTGGTTGTATTGTAGTAGAGTTGAAGGGTCTTTGTTTTTCTGCCATGATTTCCAGATTTTATACCTTGTGCACATGACTTCTTTGGTGGATTTTGAGAGCCAGTTTGCATGGTTATGTTTTATTCATTTTTGGCAGGTGGGTACTTGCCTATTTAGGATGCCTAGGAATGTTGAGTTAAAGAATTCAACAGCCTCATTAAGTGGTAGGGATTTGTGGGATTCCCAATTTACTTTAACTAAGGTTTCATTAAATATGGATGGTTGGAACTTAGTCAAATTTCTGGTTGATTTGTGTTGGTGTTGGCCTGGGGTTTGGGTAGTTTTGTGTAGGATATATGCTGGGTGGTGGTCACTATTGGTATTAGGTAGTATGCCTGCAGTGATGATATTGTCAGGGTGGGATACTAATATCCAGTTTATTGTGGAGCCCCAACTGTTATTTTGTGGGGTCTGGCGATGTCTTCAATTAGCTAGGAGAAGTTGTAAAGGTTTATGTTAAACTGTACTCTCTTTCACTATAATGTTTGCAGTTACACTATGCAGAATAAATAAATGAAATAAAGAACTGCACAATTAAGATAAGCTTTTTTGATGAGTTCATGAAAGGTAAACACTGAGAGTCTTGCCTAACCACCCCACCACAAACACGCACAAAATGTAATAACCTTATTGTTTCCCAGTGATCAGGGACAGAAATATTTGACAGGAGCTGAATATTGTTAATTCTGTTCACCAGAGGGAATGAAAACAGGGCTGCATAAAATAAATTGAAACCAGGAGTAGGGTTGAAGGTGATGTGGTAAGTAGGTGGTGACAACTGGAAGGTATCAGGACAAGTTTATTTCGGTCAGAATTTTAGACTATGGGATTGTCCATTTAACATAGGTTAGACTATATTAACACTGGTATAAGAGAAATGGTATAACAATAAATGATGTCCCATCTGTCATTACACATCCTTTATCCAGTTGGGGGTATTTTTCACTCATTGTAGTACAGGTCTTGGTAACTTTGGTATGGGGATATAATTGCACATCTTCTGGACATCTGCATGGACTCACTCAAGCTCATTATATCTACGGATTGTGTTTACTTTATGAAAATCCTTTCTCTTTCAGTGTACCTATAAAAACAAATCTGTCTGCACGAGTCATTCCTCACCATTTAAATTTGTTTGTTTGATAACTGTAACTCATGTCCTTGTGCCTGAATTCTACAAACTGTTTTTATTACCAAACTGTTGCAGCTAGGGAAGTCTGCTTAACTTTTTCCTACTTTTCAGATTCTTTCTGTTTCACAAGTTGTGTTAATCCATCTTTCTCCTGCTTATGAGCATCATTTTCCTGAATCAGATGAAAGTAAGATGATAACTTGTGTTTATAGTCTTTAACTTTGTTTTCTATTTCCTGCAGATTTGCCTAAAGAGTGTACCTCTGGGTCTTAGTCTAGATATAATTTTGAATGTACTGTCTCTGGTGTTTTGAATTTCATTCTGTGTACAGTCTCCAGTCCTTGAATCTTCTGCTTCATGTTGTTTGTTGCTGCTCAGACGTTTTGAAATAAATGTCCACTGTCCACTTATGCAACCTGATATCACTGTAGTTCCTGGACAGAAGGTGTTAATCACAAGTGAGATGCATCTAACTCAGTGTCAGTCTGTTATTCATTCTCCAGTTTAGAGTTCAGCTATTTCCAGACTTCAGTGCAGCAAATGTCCATAACACCAAGGAATTGTTTGAATTAGGGCTTTATGAAGATGTACTTCCAGAAGTTAGTCTACTAGCCTCATCATTGCAGAACAACTTATAAGTCATAACTAGCTGTCTGGCAGCTTCTTTCCACATACTCAAGAATCCATAAACCCTTACAATCTATTTGTGTGGTGTTACAAAATCTAAGTTGATGCTGATAGCACTGACAAATGCATTAGAGTTGTGCATGTTGAAATAAACACTGGAGTCTTTTAGCATAGACCATACCACCAAATGGCTTAGACTAAGTCAAATGTCTTCTGGTTTACATCTTTCCTTAGTGTCTTAATAGCATCTGTTTTCTTTTCATCAGCTTGTTCAGTCATCTCATCTCTATATTTCCCTCTTCTTCCTGGGTGAATGCTCATACACATTTAAATTTCAGATGTAATGCTGAAATTTCATCTTGAAATATATGATTCTTGTGTAGTAAATCATTTCCTCTGTCATTGTCTCATTCAGCTGTGTGAGAACCTCTGCATTTTAATTCATTTTCATTCTCTGTTTGTCTTTCTTGTGTTGTTTCTGCTTTACCAGCTAGAGTCATATTTTCTTATGGATCTTTCACTCAGACCTTTGCTTGGCCTCCAGGTTTGTAAGTTAGTAGTTAGTTCATCTATGTTGCAAGACAACTCTTTTTCTTCCTAGCGCGAACTTATTTTTATTCATTTTCACTTTTCTTCCTCATATTGTGTCTGCTCATATCAGTCTCCTCATAACTCTGTAATTACTCACATTCACATTGTAGTAGAACAGACTCCTTTTACTGAACAGCCCTTTCATGTATCCTGTTGAGAAATGCAACTTGCATGTTTATTATTCCCAATTTCAGCCTCCTTTTGCTGAGAAAGTTGGGCCAGAGTATTTAGCCATTGTTTAATGAGGTGTCACCATGATGAGCTGAAGTCTTTTCACAATCCTTAGGTTTGTTTTAGTCTTTGTAAGTTGTGTTTTTAAACGCTCATCATCTTCCAACATCTGTTCTGCTTTTGTGACACACGTTTTGACTTTCAGGTTCTGGTACTTGCTTGTTAGATCAAGAACAGTGTTGTTAGTCTACGTTCTGCAGCAACTCGTCTTTGTCGTTCTTTAAGCATGAACTGTCATATTGGATCTAAATCTGACTTCTGTTGATGAATTTCAAGGAGGAGATTCGTTGTTCTTGTTCATGCACATCTTCTTCTAGCTCTACTACACCTTGTGTGTGTTTGGAACCTAGCTCCTTTTGGCTTGGCTTACTTCTTCTTGGCGGCCTCTTTGTGACTGCTGTATTGCTGCTGTAGTTCTTTAACTTTAGCAACTGCAAGTTCCGTCCCCATCTTTATTTATTTCATCTGCTGTAAAGTCTTCCACAGCTGAATAACCCAGACAGTTTCTGCAAGTGTCACTAGAGTCAAAGATTTTTTTTCTCTTCTGGGGTTGATTTATCTCAGTGGCAGGTTACAGCTGCTTGCATCCTCTGCCAAATGTGAGACAAATTATCATTTACTTACTAAAAACTGCTAACAGGTGTGAATCTTGAAAACATATATATATATATATATATTCACTAAATGTAAGAAATTTTCTAGAACAAAGGCAGGATAGAGCTATTTCACTCTGAAAGCAAAGAAATTAATATTGCCTTTTTTATTTTGGTAGGAAAACGGTGCAATTCAATACCAGTCAGTCTTCTTTGTGTGCGTATGCTTGTCTGCATGGGTATAGGAACAGAGTGTGAGTGGATTCTGTGAAGTTATGTATATGGCTGTATATTGTGAGTGTGTATGCATGTGTCTGTGTCAGATAACTGCCACCTGACATATTGTTTGGCTGTTATAGAGGTGACAATTATGGATGCAGAGAGTGCAGGTAATGGATGTGTGTATGTCTCTCTGTGCTTGCATGAGTCTGTATGTTGTGCATGTGTGTATTATATGACACAAGTGTTTGATCATGATCATCTGTGCAGGGTGTATGAGTGTGTCTTTATGTGGTCTCTGCTAAGGACAGGGGAGGTTGATTATTTTTTATTTGTTTGAATTTGGGGTAGAACACTGATCACTTCTGATCAGTTTTGGTCTCAATCTGGGAACAAAAATCTGACCAGACATACAAACTAAAAAAGAGTACCATAACGCATAAGTGACAGTAAAACAGTACAATGGTAGTGTGGTGTTGTGATTAGGATAGGTATTAATTTCAAGATGAACAAAAGATTCAAAACATTTGAGAAATTAGAGATATGAAAAGGAGCACAGGATCTTAGTAGTTGAATTAGAGTGGGGGAGAGTTAAAGTAGACTTAAGTGATGTGACTTGGAGTAACAGTTACATTTTGCTTCTTTAATTAAATGTGATTTTAGTAGAGAACAACTAAGGAATAAGAAGATAAATCATTACATTTCAGGTGGGAGGTTTGGGCTTGAGTATTTAGAATGCATGGTCAAAGATATGCAGCTCTTATTCTGGGATTTTTGTTTTAGGGGCTGAGTGATTCAAGTTTCTTAGGTTTTATGTGGGGGGGGTGTTTTGTTATTTTTTTATTTTAAAGGAGGGAGAGTATGTTCATGTAGGAGTTTGAACAGTTGTTATCCTAGGAGCAGGTCTGTTTTTTGGTTAATTGGGAGCCAGTTTGCCTATTTAGTGTTATACAGTGGTGATCATTTCTTGGGGTATGTGTAAGAAATCTACATATTTTGTTTCCTAGTGTTTGAATTTTTAGTAGAGGCTGCTGATATAAGAGGAGGCGAGTAGGATTCCTTTCCCTGTTGCAGACTTGGTTAAGTATGAAAGGAAAGGGGAACTTTTTTGGGCCCAAAAAAGTGAAGGATTATTTTTGTGTATTATCAATATACAATACATGTGGAATTTTAGTGAGGAGTCTAACCAGAGACCAAGGTACCTGAAAGCGGAAAGTTGCTGTTAGGGATGGTTGTTGTGATCATAAATTGTTAAAGTATTCTTGGATCTGCTGTGTTTTTGTTTAGTATCAAAAAGCATATATTTATTTTGGATGCATTTAGTGGGAAGGTTTTAATCCACTCACTGAGTTGATTGAAGCCCTAGCTGTAAGGTAATTATGGAGCGACTGGAGCAGTAGAAGACCACGCCATATATGTAGAGGAGATGAGGAAGGTAAGGACGATTGAGTGGAAGTTTGTTGATGTATGTAGAGAACAGAAGAGGGACAAGAATAGAACCCTGAATAGTGGAGAGAAGAGAGAGCTACAGGATTTATAGTTCACTGAGAAATGGAGGTTAGTCGGATAACTTTGCGACCAAGGGATGGTATTAGGTCTAATGCCTAGTTCTGAACATTGGATTATAAAGAAGACGTTATTAACTAAGTCAAAGGTTCTGGTGAGGTCTATAACAATTGCAGCAGAAAACATACCTTTATTAATACACATGAGAATTTCATCAGTCAAAGACATGATGGCTGTGGTTGTGCTCCTCCCTGACCAAAAGCCATGTTGTTTTTGTGAGAGAAGGTAGTATTTAGTTATATATTCTGTGAGATGAAGGTAAACAATTTTCTCAAAAATTTTACACAGAGTTGGGAGGATGGAAATGAGTGTGATAGTGGGATGCGAGAGTAGGCTGTTTTTCTTTGGGCTGTAGTTTTATTATGACAGATTTTCATATATTAGGCATGGTTTTAGTAATAAAACAGGGATTATATTAGACATGGTTTTAGTAATAAAACAGGAATTGAAGATGTGTTTAAGGGTGCAACAATGAAGTCATGACAGTAGTATATGAGCCATGGATGTAGGTGGTCTATACCTGTGAGGATCTTACAGATGTATTTTTTCAAGTAAAGGGATAATGTCTTTGGATGAGATCAGCCAGAAATAAGAGAGGAAGATATTGTGGGTGGGATGAGAGAGCATTTATTGGGGTCTTTGCCCCACATTTGTGGAGGGCACTAAAATGTCACTAGAAATCATCTGCAGACAATCTGAAGAAAGTACTTGTAGAAGTGTGAAGCATGTTAGTTCTGTGAAGTTATTGGCTTCTTTCCAAAATATCCTAGGGCTGTATTTAAGAGAATTTTGGAGGTGTATCATGAAATTAATTTTTTTGTGTATTCTAATTGCTTTTTTGGCCAGGTTACTTAAATTTGTATATAGCTCTCATGTTATCTGGAGTGGGATTAGATTTCCAGGACTACCAGAATTCATCATGGAGTTTGAGGAGGGATGAGTTAGCCACTTTTTGGCTTTAGAGTTAGATAATCTAGATATTAAGGTAAAGTGTCTGTCTTGTAGATTGAAGAATGTGTGTGTAAGACGTTCAGCAGTTTTGTGTACAGATTACAGCGGAGCCATGATCTATAACAGCTTTGTGTAAATAGCCTGTACTGTCCAACAGCAGCAGACAGCAGTTTCAGTATATGCAGTACATAAGTTACTTATGTACAGTGTGCAAGGTATGTGAGTGTGTGTGTTTGTGTGCGAGAGATTAACTGCTGCTGTCTACAGTATATGCCTTTGTGTATTTGTCGTGATAGAAATACAATGCAACAGTCAGTATTAGCAAAGTACAAATACCAATCAACTCTAATTTGCATTGAAATTCCTATGATCTAAAACCACACCAGCAGCTATTTTCTATAGCATTACATACTTTTTATATCAATTGTGATTCATTCTATAGTATTTTTTATAAAATGTGTTTAGATCAATTGTGACACTGTTTATTTGTGTGTGTGTGTGTGTGTATATATATAAATATATATATATATATATATATATATATATATATATATATATATATATATATATATATATATATCTATGTTTAGTATGAAATAGTCAACATTCAAATTCAATTCCTACCTGAAATGTTGATGCACATGTTCAAAATTTTATGTTGAAAGGGTCAGAATGTCTTAAACACACTTCCTTAAGTGAATTCGACCTTTCTCAACATCTGTAGACTGCAGTCGGACACTACACATAATGTGATGTAACTATTATGCAGGGAGGCAAGCCCCCCTGCACCCCCACACCCCCGCATATTCCATATTCCTTCTCCGAGATTGCACTACAGTGGGGAAAAGGACGAATTTCCTGCACCGCACTATACCGCGATCTCTTGTCATAAGGTCAACCACAGATGTGTGAATGTATGGTGCATTCAGTGAACCAGGATTCACACAAATGAAGGTTCGACAACACAGATTCAGCTGACCAACTTTCAGCATCCCTTGGTCATCGAACCTTCACTCGCAATTTTGATGGTAACCCCATATATATATATATATATATATATATATATATATATATATATATATATATATGTGTGTGTGTGTGTGTGTGTATATGTGTATGTATATATCTATATTTATATATATATATATATATATATATATATATATATATATATATATATATACACATATATGCACGTATAAAATATCGGTGTATCGGTGTATATAATTTTATTGAATGCTCATTTCATTGAATCACAATTCCTAGAAAATGTTCTATACAGTAACTATACCGTTATAAACTTGTGTTTATTTAGGGGGCAAGCCCCCCTGCACTGCCATGCCTTTGCTTATATGTACAAACACCATAGTCACATAACCATTTTGAAGAGAAAAAACACCATACACAATGAATTAGTTCTGGTGCACAAACTTCTACAGCTCTGGCAGTACAACATGATGGTGGCCATGACCAGTCCACAAACGCGCTTGTAAACTCACTTCGTTAATAATGACTATAATAAGAAATTACAGCATCACATATTGTACACATACTTCTACAGTTTCCTGTGAATTGTGATTTAATTAAATGAGTTTTAAATAAGATGAGTTTGACCATTTGTGATTCAATAACATGGGCATTCAATAAAACGTGTGTGTATGTGTGTGTGTGTGTGTGTGTGTGTGTGTGTGTGTGTGCGAGTGTTTGTGTTTGTGTGTGTGAGACTATAAAACAAGATATAGATGTTATCCACCTCCATTTCTTGGTTGTGTTATCAGAAATATATCCACAGCTTGACTACATCTTCATTGTTATTTCCACTCTCGGCATATCATTACAGACTGGGACTATTAAAAAAAACAGTAACCATAAAAATTTACTTTGTTAAATTACTACACAAGTACTAGCCATATACAAGTAAATCCCACTCTGCAGAAGACCGTAGTCATAAATACAACCAGCATGATGCTCCCCATTCCACATAATTTGTGTTAGTACTAAATAAGGACTTTGGCATAATGGTAAAGGTGTTTACCTCATAGACACATGGTACAAGGTTTGACTCTTGCCTCTGAGATGGGAAATTTGGCTAGACTCAAAATGGCCCACTAGGGCAAATAGCATAGTACAACCTATGAACTATAGTCAGGACAAAACAGCCAGTGACTTTGCCCACTGCAAAATAAAAAAGTAAAGCCACAGTCATCTTTCATCTTAATATATATATATATATATATATATATATATATATATATATATATATATATATATATATACAAAATATCTTACATATAAGAAAGTAGCAAAAGGAAGAACCTTCTCACGAAACCTGATATTCTCCTCTAAAACATAAGGAGAACATCAACACTGACATTAACAAAAAATAGCAAAAAAGAAAAATTGCAGACTGTCCTCCATACAACTGAAAATAACTTGCATACTCCTTCCAAAAGTACAAAATTTTAAACACCACAAGTTACAATACCTGAAATCAATAAAATAAAAATATGAAGAAGATTCATAAATAATATCATGCAACATAGTATACAGCACATATTCTACATAACAGGATAGTTAACAGACTGACCCCACAGTGGGAAAATATTCCCATAAAATACAGTTGCACTTATACGTCTACCTGCAGTGACTTAATTCTGCAAAAATGTAGGCTAGTTAGTAATGTTGGATACCAGTAAGTGGTTTGGGGGAAGGGAACACCCAAGTTTTAGAACATAGGAAGAAGTATGAGCAGGATAGAAGGACTGAGATCAGAATGGTGTGAGAATCAAAAACTAGGGAGCAGATATGTGAAAGGAATAATGTTAAGAATGAGGATGTTAGGAAGTAAGTTCATTCACTGTTTTACAGTAAAAGCAATCAACGAGCAAGTCAGTCATACCCAAAGGAATAAATAAAATGAAGCCACATCATTAAATGATGGGAGGGCAGACACAGTAAAATGGCCAAAGGAGTAAAGGAAACCACCATCTTAATGCAGAGTAAATAAACTTTGGAGGAACATTCAGGATGTACTCTTGCAGTAAAGGATGAGATGCCCATTTTATGGATGATATCAGGACAGCATATGAATATAGCCATGGGATCTGTAAATACATATTGCTACCTTGCGTTATGGTTTCATGTGCCGTCAACATTTAACATCACCAGCACCAGTGCCATCCAAAGTATTAATGAAATGGAATATAATAAACCCTGAGGAGTGTTGGTAAGCACATAAATACATAGAATTTTCTTTGAATTAGGAAAAAAAGTTAATGAGATGGGATCCACTGGTGCATAGTGCTAAAATTGTAATAAAGTCTGCATGTCTTATACTGAATAGAGGAGAAACACAGTGTTACTAAACAAAATTAACTTAAGTCCATGAGAAAAAGTTTTTTTGATTCAGTGAAAACATCTTTGGTAGTGAAAAAAACACTGGTAGGCCACAAGTATATTGTACTGAATTCAACTGATGCTAACAGTGAGTTACTTCCCTGGTAATTGCAAAATGTCTTTTAGCACCTTTGCTGCATCACGCAAGAATATCATCCTGCATTCCAGCTAATCGCATCTCTGTTTCCTTTCTTAGATGTCACTAGAGCTATTGAGCTCCTGGAGAAGTTGCAACGAAGTGGAGAGGTGCCACCACAAAAACTGCAGGCCTTGCAGCGGGTCTTGCAAAGCAAGTTCTGCTCTGCCATACGAGAGGTGAGACTTATTTCATTCCAGAGTACAACTGCAGCTTGTTTCAGAAAGATAAGTAGGTGGATATGTCAGTGATAAAACTTCTCATTCTTTAACAGTTAAGGATTTATATTTTCAAGTTTTCACAATAATGTGCACATGTGCAAATATCGGTTTACAATTAGATTTGTGATCTGCAGTCAATCGAGTGTGACAATGTCGACTTCAGTTTTCTGAACCTAAATACATTGACTACACTACATCGCTTTGGTAGTGTAGTTTTAGTATTTGAGTTCAGAATTTTGAGTGGAGATCTCAGTTCAGTCAGGAACAGGGAATTAACCCATTTCCTCACTGCAGTCCAATCTTGGAGTTGGTATATATAATTTGCAGGTGGTGCAGGGGGGCTTCCCCCTGCAAAATAGTAAAAGAGTTGTACCGTTGACTCTAGAGTGTCACGGTACATTACAGTGCATAGCTTGAGTGACTGACGTCATCTCCTGCTATGTCGAATACATTAAACTATGGGAGTCTACGTATTCAGTTTCAAGTTTCGTGCTTGTTCACTGTTGCAATTTTCAAGATATTGGTTCAACATTAAGGCTGATTGATGGATGCAATTTGAAGGTTTCAATAGTAAACCGCAAATATCTGTGTATTGCACTATGCATTATAAATGGCTCATAAAAGATAGGTGTATTATGGTTTGTTGAAACACAGCTCAGCAAAACTGACTCCCCTGATGGATATTCTAGACAGAAAATACAAAGTAATGAGGGACAGTTTTTTTTCTCATCCTTCATGAGTGGAAATATGGCCACTCAGCACCTCTTCTGTCTTAAACAACCAACTCTAGGACCAACCTAACTCAGATTAAAATTATGTTTTACTAATGAGTACTGCTGTGGTGGTGCTGCGGTAGCGTTGTCGCCTCATAGCAAGACGTTGTCCAGTTCAGTTCTCAGCTAGAACGTCTTCTGTGTGGAGGCATATGTGAATGGGGTGTGCCTTCATTGAAGGTTGTGCATCAGGGCTGGTAACCCAGTACGTAAAAATCCACTACCAATCATTAGCAGACCGGAGTTCCGCTGTGGCGACCCTTAACCGGGAAAAGCCGAAAGACACAAACAAAGTCTATTTGTCAGGAGTATATTTAGGAGGAACAGGTATTTTAAGGTGTTTCTGCATATAAAGTTCAGCAACCCAGTTTTCAATGCATTACAGATCAAATGACAATTAAGACTCCTGTAGAGAGACTGTGCATACATTATTTGAGAGAAAAATGACAATGCATTTCTCCTCTTAAATTTCTGTAATAAATAAATTCATATTTTTAAATTCCTTATGCCCACTCTTTGCATTGACATTACTGTGGAAACAGCTTGTAGTTTCAACTTGGTGTCCTATTGCACATCCATCCATCTAAGCGGAGAGGGTTATAATTCATATGCCTTCAAGGGAAAGAGGGACTGGCTTTCATTGCTCAAATCCCACACCCCCTACTGTCAGCCATGTAATGGCCCAAGTGCTACCTGAATCCATTAATCCATGAAGGTTGCTGCTATCCTTGCACCATTTGACCCATCTACAATTATTATTTTTTTACTTTTAATATAATAGACTGGAATTGCAATTTGGGATATTCTAACATGATAGCAATTTGGCACTTTGGGATATTCTAACATGATGATAATTCCACCTTGGGTACAAGTTACATTGATTTCTTTACAGGAGAAATGATTGTAGGCATGAGGGAAATCTGTGATGATCTCCAGTAAGTGTTGCATTGCAAGAAGGGTTACTTTCTTCTGGACCACAACAATAGAGGCATAGTAGAGACCACAGTTTAATATATATCTTGAAAATGTAATATTATTAGCATAAAATCTTTTTTGTTTTTTGGATAAAACTTAACTTATGTTTTGGGCAGTAATTCTTCTTCTTCTTTCAGCTTTTCCCAGTTAGGGGTCGCCAGAGTGGATCACCTGTCCGCTCATGATTGGCAGTGGAGTTTTACGGTGTCGAGTTGCCAACCCAGTGCCCAACCTTACCCCCCCACACACACACACACAGACACACACACACACACCACACACACACACTTATGCCTAAGGCCAATTTAGAGTGTCCATTCCACCTACAGCATGTCTTTGGGATGTGGGAGGAAACACACGTGACCACAGGGAGGACATGCAGACTCCACACAGAAGGCATCCCAGCCGAGGATCAAACCAAAGTACCTCTTGCTTTGAGGTGACAACGCTAACCAATGCACCACCATGGCCGCCCTATGTTTTGGGCAGTAATAAAAAATATAAATATCAAGAAAAATGTACCAATAGCAGCTAAAAGTCTGCAATGAACACAGCTAGCAACTAGGAGAAAAATAAATATAAAAATCAGTGCAGCTACCATGGATATAGGCATATAATATTATACTTTAATAGACAAAATGGATAAAAGCTTCTTGAGATCCAAATATAAAATGACATAACAGCTTAAAACATTTAAAAGAATGTGAACCAATCGGAAATCAGTGTGGGAGCCCATGTCCCTGTAAGGCAGGTATAAGTGGAACCTTCCAATTTAATCCACAGACTTTATCCATTTGTAGAGCGGCAATCCATTTCATCTCTGCAATCTCTGTGTTGTTAACAAATATCACCTCTTCTTAAAATTTCCTCCACAAGCTGTATTGCCATAAAGTAAAACTTACAATCATTAAAGGATTTTATATGCCTGCAAGAGCATCTTTATCATTGCCAAGCCGAACATCACTCATGTGTCTCAGAATATGCTCCTTAAACAATCTGTTGGTCTTACCAACATAAACATTGTGACACATGTCACAGATTGCAATATAGACTACATTTTTAGTCCTGCAATCAGCATATAAGTTTGGCCTGTAAACTTTCTTTGACACAGAGTGCACAAAGGTATTTTCTTTACAGATATATTTGCATGCCTTGCATAAATAACATGGAAATATCCCAATTTTCTTATATCTATGCATGGAATAAGTCTTAGGACCATAGCATAACTATTATTTTAGATTTTGGTTGTTCCTGAAACTAAAGGATGGGTGTTCACCAGCAATTCTCTTGATGTCCTTATCTGTAGTCAGAATAGTCCAATTCCTTCTTATGATGTTACAGACATACCTCACATCACTGGAGTAGGTCAGTGTCAGCTTAGTTCCTCGGTCCATAAGACTGTTGTGTTCTGACCTAACCACAGCATCATCTGTCCTTCTAGAGAAATAAGGTTTTCTGTTAGTTTTCCTATAATTACATACTTCTCGAGAAGCTGTCACAATCTCTTTTTCATTATATCTCCTGTTCTGGAATTCCATCTTCAGTAGTTCGGTTGCTTCCAGGAAATCATTTTCATTAGTACGTAGGCATGAAGTCCTAAAGAACTGCCCGTTGAGGACATTCTTGTAAATATATCCTAGATGCATACTGTTTCTTTCAAGCAGGGTATTCCTCCAGCATTCTTTATGGTATAGTCTTGTGCTATAAGTGCCGTCATCATTGGTGTATCTACATATGTCCAAAAAATCCATATAATGTAACAACTCTCTCAATGTGAACTTAAGAAAGGAGGTAGTCCCTTCTAGATATGCAACAAACTATTCTAGTTCATGTTTAGTTCTATCCCACAATATAAAAATGTCATGAATAAATCGCTTGTAGAACTTAATGAACTGAGAAAATGTGCTGTTGTTCAGAACGTATGTATTCTCCCATTCAGCTAGGACAAGATTGGCATAGCTATTGGCACATGAAGTGCCCATAATCTGTGCCCACTTCTGCCAAAAGATCTCATTGCTGAAAACAAAAACATTATTCTCTACAATCAGTTCCAACAGGATACAAATCATGTTAATTGTTGCTGTCTCATAACCAGTAGTAAGCTCCTCATGGCTTCTATGCCACAGTCATTCAGTATCACAGTGAAAAGGCTCTGTAGATCAAGAGGAACCATATGACATATATAGTAAACTTCCTCTTATCTGGCCTCTTTTTAACCGGCCTCTTCTTTAACTGGCCATCAGACTTCTTCCATAGTCCTAGGAAAAGACAACAGAGAAGAACAACACTTCCACCTCCTCTGGGCTAAATAATGACAGACATTTGAGTTTTAGACTTCATATTCATTAGTAAAATGCATACTAACACAAATCCTGTAATTTTAGCTGATTTATAACATGTAAATGCTATTTTGTATGCTTTTTCTGATTAACTAGCAATTCCTTTATCCAGCCTAAGGTCCGGTCCCAGCAAGACCGGATAAGAGGGAGTCTACTGTAAGTGCCAAGTCAAGGACACTAATGCACTGATGAAATGATCCCAAAAAGTGCTGTCTATCTTTCAGCACAGATGGCATAGTTTCCAGTAGAGGCCTCAGCTTATGGTCAACAAAAATGGATAAAGGTTCTGTGACCCACCCACCCCCTGTTACAACTGGGTGCATGGTTGGGTTCTGTGGATCCTTGTGAATCTTTGGAAGTCCGTTTATAATAGATATCAAGGGTTCTGAAACTAGGAAATATTCTTATAGATTGTTAGTAATCATCGTGGTCATGAACATATCAAATAAAGTATGCACACCCTTGATAATTTTATGGGCTTCCGGTTTACTGATCTTGCAATAAGTAGCATCTTCATTTAATAAGCTGTACATCTTATTATTATAGTCAGCCTTATTCATAACTATAATCATGCCTGCCTTGTCAGCTGGCCGTATCTGTATGCCAGTATTATGCTTTAAATCATCTAATGTTTTCCTTGCACTGGACGTTAAATTGAAAAAGCATTGTCTATGTTGTTCATTCAACTCAGCAAAAAGATCTTTCTCACACACTTCTATGAAATTCTTGACACTTTAATTAAATTGGAGTACAAATACAATGTGCTTCTTATAAACATTCATTGTAGCTTGTCTTTTTTCACCATAAATAACTCTCAGCATAACCTTTGTTGCAAAGAGTTTCAGAGTTAGACAACAACGTCGAATTTGGATGGCATTGCAGGAATAAAGGACAAACCTTTATTCAAAACAGTGAGATGGTCCTTATTCAATTCATAGTCTGACAAATTATCAACAAGAGTGCCTGTGCACAAACTTTCTTACCTGAGGATTCCATTTGGCAGACAATTCCCTCCTCTTGCGACTTCTGATGAGAACAACACCCCCCCCCCCGAGTTCCATGGCTGCTCTACATTTACTGTTAAAAAGCAGAAAAAAATGATGTAGCCATTGTTTTGTCTTTAGGTCTGACTCCCATATCTTGTGTACTGGGGATCACAATATCAGAACTGGCTATGGAGGGGTTGTTAAAGGTAGCTGGATGTTGTAACGGTACTCCACTAACTTCAGGCATGACATCTGTCTCAACCTCCTTAGAAGAGGGTGTTTCAATTAAATTGATTATATCAATGGGTCTTGTAGAATCATTGGTGTTAGATTGTCTATTCAAGCTCATCCATACAAATATATTTCTGAAATCCATAAAATCTCTCCCTAGTTTCTTTCACTCAATAGCGTGTAACTTTTGATCATATTAGAAATATTGTTGTACAAATGATCTAACTTAGACATGTAAAAATCATTTTTATAATGCAATTCGATGTCTCTCTGTTTCCCTTCAAGCGACTTGACCAGTTCATACTCAATACGTTTGAAAAGTTAAGCAATAATTTGATATAGTTGAAACTCATTTCATGATTTATAGTCTGCTATTGTTTTTAAGTAGCTCTAGATAAGTATCACCGTACATATTCGGAGCACTTACAGCCCTCTAGGAACCACTTTGTAGCATAGGCAAGTCTCCAAATGGAGAAATTGCCATTGTAACCTCTTCAATTTATAAAAACATTCTTCAGTTCTTTTAGCACAGTAGTAAAGATATCCAAATCCAGAGGCCTGATTTGCTGTTCTGAACTGTTTATAAGTTTCTTGGAGGACAGTGCTTGCTTGGGCTAAAGGGACGTCTCTGTGTTCACCAGTGGTAGTGGTTAACTCACTCACCAGGCTGAACAAGGAGAGGGTCACAGTAAGCTGCCTATCGGGCGCTAGAATCCGCCACATAACACAAGCACTCGGGTCACTCCACGGCAAGTACAAATATGACACAGTCATTGTCCATGCTGGTGTGAATGACCTGAGACGTACCTCCCTGGACTACATGAAAAGAGACATAGAGGAGCTCTCTGATTATGTAGCCCAGGCAGGTATGACCCTAACCCTGAGCAGTATCCTTCCTTCACCAAGAATGATGCCACAATATAGAGACAAGATGATCAGCTTTAACAATTGGCTTAATGTCTGGTGTCATTCAAAGGGGATCCAGTGTCTGTCTGCCTGGGATGACATGCTTGACAAGCCACGCTGCGCAAGGGACGGCTTGCACCTGTCACCCTGGGATTCCGGATATTGGCTAAGGCTCTTGCCACCCCATAGTGCCTTTTTAGGCAAGGCTCAAATTCTAAACCTACCACCCTAGAAAACAAAATGGGAAGAAACTGAGGGTAATGCTGCTCAATGCCAGAAGTCTAAATCTCAAAATGCACGCACTCGAGGCCCTTCTCAGTATGGAGAACATCGATGTCTGTGCTGTAACTGAAACCTGGTTCAAGGCTCCTGAGAGCACCCGGCACTATTAGGTTTTACCTCATATCATGCGTTCGGCCCCAAAACCCGGACCACACCACAAAAGGAGGTGTATCCATATTCATAAAGGATACCCACACCTCCAGGTTGGTGGCAACGCATGAAGCTCGAAACCATCCAGGTGCAACTAACCATAGGCAAAACTGCTCTACAAATTGTAGCATGCTACAGGCCACCCTCTCAAACTCAGGAACCCCACACAGCCTTCCTGAAGACACTGGAGGGTATAAATGTATCTCCAAACACCATCATATTGGGTGACTTCAACTACCGAATATAGACTGGGAACATTACTCAAGCCCTAACTTTCTAGCCCAACGGTTCCTGGAGTTCATAAATTCAAATGCCATGGAACAGCTAGTCACTGTTCCCACGAGAGGAGAAAATATACTAGATCTCATTGTCACAAACATGGGGACAAAATGCTCCACACCGGAAGTATATCCCTCATTGGTGAGATCTGATCATAGACTAATCTCACTGGAAATCCACATCCCGCCCCCACCCCAAGCAAAAAAGACCATAGTGAAGAACTTCTCTAAAGCAAACTTCACACTACTCAAGACTGGTGTGGTATCCTTCAAGGCCCCTGAGCCAGTGGAAACCACAACCCAAGCTGCGGAAGCCCTTACAAATGCCTTCTATGAACACCTCCAGGACTGCATGGATCAGGCAATCCCAAATAAAACCAAGACTCTTTCCACAAAGGGCAAACATCCAGTCTGGTGGACCCCAGCCATTAACAAACTTTACAATAAGAGGAGAAAGCTATTACATGATAGAACAAAATCCATAAAAGGGAAGTCACCCTGATCATTATTAGTAAAAAATACGAGCACTCATAAAATCAACTAAGGCCAATTTTGAGAGAAAAATTGCCATGGATTCAAAGGACAATCATAAGGCCTTTTTCAGCTATGTTAGGAACCTGGGTGGAAACTCCCAGATATGCTCAGAATTAGTCCAAAATGATACAAAATCACTGAACCCACAGACATTGCCAACATACTGGCAGACAGGTTCAGTGCAAACTTCACCCCCCTCCCCCCCCCTAAAGGAGAGATAACTATCCCAGCCCAGTGTAGCCCCCCGGGCATCTCAAATGCGCAGGTGGAAGCTGCTCTCTAAAGCTAAAAACACAGCATCAATGGGACCGGATGGTGTCCCCGGCTGTGTGCTACACGAGCTAAATGAGGAATTAAACCCGCACATAAGGCAGCTGTTTAATCTCAGCCTTACCACAGGATACGTGCCCAAGGAGTGGCGTACGGCAACTGTGGTCCCACTCCACAAAGGCGCCTCTACAGACCCTGGTAATTACCACCCCATAAGCTTAACAAGTCTAGTCTGCAAAGCTATGGAGAGGATCATAATGGAGCTCATAAACAAAGATATAGGGGACTTGCAGACATTGGACCCGACCCAGTTTGGCTTTGTCAAGGGAAGATCATGCCTTTTGAACTTGGTCGACTTCTTGAAACAGTCACCAAGGCCATTGATGAGGGAAAGGCAGTCCATACAGCCTACCTTGACCTTGCAAAGGCTTTGACACAATACCCCACTCGGGTATTGTAGAAAAACTTACCAGCTTAAATGTAAACCCATATGTCACAAGATGGGTTGCAAACTGGCTTAAGGACAGAACCCACAGGGTTAGAGTTGCTGGCGCTATGTCAGACTCCAAGCCGGTCACAAGTGGTGTCCCACAGGGCTCGGTCCTTGGCCCCTATTGTTTGGCATCTACTTCTCAGAAGTACAGGCCAACATGGGAGGACTTTGGCTGACAAAGTTTGCAGACGACTGCAAACTGGGCCATAGTGGAAAGTGCATCGGACACGGATATCCTTCAGAAGGGACTCACGGAAACAGATAGCTGGTGCCAGAGCCATGGCCTGAAGTTAAACGCCAAAAATGTATAGTCATACCCTTCGGGAAAAACAAGGTAACCCCAAGCTACCATATAGGTGGCAATCCACTAAGCACAGAAGAGGTTATCAGGGACCTGGGGACCCAGGTTGACAGTGGCCTTTCTTTTGACACTCACGTTGCTAAAGTGGTTAGAAAGACCTTCTACATTGCCCACCTGATCATGAAGGATTCACATCCAGATCTAGTGAGGTCATTGTTCCCCTGTACTCTTCACTTATCAGACCAATGATCGAGTACAATGCCCCATTCGGGATGTATCTCACCCGACATCTGCAGCAATTGGAGAGACCCCAAAAGTTCCTCACCAAAAGGATAAAGGGACTCCAAAATCTGTCATATGCTGCCAGATTGAAGAAACTCCAGCTCTATTCAGTCGCATACCGTCTGCTCAGAGGTGACATGTGCCTGACATACAAGGCCATGTCCAACCCGGAATTAATGGACATGCTCCACCTCAAAAAATCCAAATCCACCAAAACCACTAGAGCAAGCGACTTAAACCTTAGCACGAATATAAATAGGACGTGCTGGAGGGATAGATTTATCACTCAGAGACTCCCTATGCTGTGGAATAGAATCCCGGTCCATGTGAGGCAGAGCATCTCACTGACTCTGTTCAAGAGAAATCTAGACCTGTGGATGGGAGATCGTAGGTTTACCCCGGGAATCATCTCTGTGTCACTGCTGGACAGAGGCACAACAAACTAATGGGCACAGTATTTTTTCATATAAGGGGTGGCGTAAGCCACAAAAATTTGGGCTAGGCTTATAAATGCCTTAGGGCAGATAGCCTAGTATAAACCTATGAACCTATGAACCTATGAACACTGAGCAGCCTGTCTGTCCCTGTAGGAGTGGTTACTGCCTAGAAGCTGTAGTTTTATTGGCCATTTTGGGTCAGTTCCAAACTCCTTGATCTCTCTCTCTTAAAACCCGGCAACTCTCTTTTTGCGCGATCTTGCGCACAGAGCAGCATCGGGCAGCGCCACTTAAACAGGTTTAAACTATTCCAGGCTCCACACAGTCTGCTCTTCACTTTTTCCCTTAGAACTGCTCTAAATCTCAAAATAAGCACTCTATTTTCATTCTAAAGCCCTGCACTTACTCGTATAAGTAATCTCATAGGTAAACACAAACTAAAGCACTACATCCTCTTATACTCCTTCTAAGCACCTGCTCCCTATTGGTTCTTTCTGATCAGTCAATAAGTAGTTCCCTATATTATTCAGGCATGTCCAAAGGTCATTTTTGAGTTTACTCTCCAGTCCAGCTGGTGAATCTGGGAATCTTGAGACAATGTTACAACTGCCTTATGTATACAGACCACCCTCTCCTCCTCCCAACAAGCTCAAATATATGTGAGAGATGCAAATATGTAGCCAAACTGGAGGCTAAGCTCTAGACCTACCTCATCAGCAAACCAAACACATAAACACACAAAAACATACTCGGAGGCTCTAAATAAAAATCTGCCTAAGCAGCAGAGACCACCAAAGCAGACATCCAAGCAACACCTACCACGAAACAATATCCACATAGCACATAGCTCACAAAGTCAGTGTGCCACACAGTCACAGCCCTTAAGGCTAAACAACACACCTAATACACTTGTAATAGGTGACTCTATTGTCAGACACACTGATGCCCCACTCACTAGGCTGAACAAGGAGAAGGTCACTGTAAGCTGCCTGTAGGATGCCAGGATCCGCCACATAACACAAGCACTCAGGTCACTCCAAAGCAAGTACAAATATGACTTCGTCATTGTCCATGCTGGTGTGAATGACCTGAGATGTACCTCCCTGGACTACATGAAAAAAGACGTACAGGAGCTCTTTGATCATGTAGCCCAGGCCGGTATGACCCTGACCTTGAGTAGCATCTTACCCTCACCAAGAATGATGCCACAGTATAAAGACAAAATGATCAATGTTAACAATTGGCTAAAGTATTGGTGTCATTCAAAGGGGATCCAGTGTCTGTCAGCCTGGGATGACATGCTCGACAAGCCACGTTCCTTTGCTAGGGATGGCTTGCACCTGTCACCCCTGGGTTTTCGAATACTGGCAAAGGCTCTTGCCTCCCCCATAGTGCCTTTTTTAGGCAAGGCTCAAAAGACAAACCCACCCCCATAGACAACACAGAGAAAAAAAACTAAGGGTAATGCTGCTCAACGCCAGAAGTCTAAACCTCAAGATGCACGCACTCAAGACTCTCCTCAGTATGGAGAATATCGATATCTGTGCAGTAACAGAAACCTGGTTCAAGGCTCCCGAGAGCACCCCAGCACTAACAGGTTATACTTCATACCATGTTTTCTGGCCCCAAAACTCGGACCGAACCACAAAAGGAGGGGGGGGTATCCATATTTATCAAAGATACCCACACCTCCAGGTTAGTGGCACTGAACGAAGCATCGGAGACCATCCATGTGCAACTAACAGTGGGCAAAACTGCCTTTCAGTTTGTAGCCTGCTACAGACCACCCTCCCAAACACAGCAACCTCACTCAGCTTTCCTGAGAACACTAGAGAATATGAAGGTCTCTCCAAACACTATTATATTGGGTGACTTCAACTACCCAAACATCGATTGGGAAAACTACTCAAGCCCAAAACCCTTGCCCAACGGTTCCTAGAATTTATAAACTCAAATGCTATGGAACAACTGGTCACCACTCCCACAAGAGGGGAAAACATATTGGATCTGGTCATCACCAACATGGGGTCTCTATGTTCCACACCAGAGGTATACCCCTCATTGGTAAGAACAGACCATAAACAAATCTCACTGGACATCCATATTCCATCCCCACCCCTAGCCAAGGAAACCACGGTAAAGAACTTCTCAAAAGCAAACTTCACACTTCTCAAAACTGAGGTGGAATCCTTCAAAGCCCCCGGGCCAGTGGAAAATACGGCCCAAAATGCAGAATCCTTTACAAAAGCATTCTATGGACACCTACAGGAATGCATGGAGCATGATATCCCAAATAAAACCAAGACTTAATCCTCCAAAGGCAGGAGACCTGTCTGATGGACCCCGGCCATAAATAAGCTATACAACAGAAGGAGAAAGCTACTGCATGACAGAGCAAAATCCCAAAAAGGGAAGGCGTCACTGATCAGTACTAGCAAGAAACTACGATCCCTCATAAAATCATCTAAGGCCAGCTTCGAAAGAAAAATTGCACAAGACACTAAAGATAATCACAAGGCCTTCTTTAGTTATGTCAGAAACCTGGGAGGCAACTCCCAGATATGCTCTGAGTTAGTGCAAAATGACAAAAAATACACTGAACCCACAGACATTGCCAACATCCTGGCAGAAAGGTTCAGTGCAAACTCCCCCCCCCCCAAAAGAGCAAATGTCTATCCCAACAGAGTGTAGCCTTCCTGAGATCACAGATGCACAGGTGAGAGCTGCCCTCTCCAAAGCAAAAAACACAGCATCAATGGGACCAGACGGTGTCCTAGGCTGTGTCTTACATGAGCTCCAAGAAGAACTAAACCCTCATATAAAGTCACTGTTCAATCTCAGCCTTACTACAGGATATGTACCCAAGGAATGGCATACAGCAACAGTGGTCCCACTCCACAAAGGTGGTGCCACAACAGACCCCGGAAACTATCGCCCTATAAGCCTGACTAGCCTGGTCTGCAAAGCTATGGAGCGTATCATCATGGAAATCATAAACAATGACATTGGGAACCTCCAGACACTGGATCCTACCCATTTCGGCTTTAAGGGCAGATCTTGCCTCTTGAACCTGGTCGACTTCTTTGAAACAGTTACCAAAGCCATAGATGAAGGGAAGGTAGTTCACACAGCCTACCTGGACCTCGCAAAAGCCTTCGACACAATACCCCACTCGGGCATCATAAATAAGCTCATCAGCTTAAATATCAACCCCTATGTCACAAGATGGGTTGCAAACTGGCTCAGGGATAGAACCCACATGGTCAGAATAGCAGGTGCCATGTCAGACTCTAAACCAGTTACAAGTGGCATCCCACAAGGCTCAGTCCTGGGACCTCTCTTGTTCGGTATATATTTCTCTGAGGTACAGGCTTACACGGGTGGACTATGGCTGACCAAGTTCAAAGATGACTGCAAACTGGGTGCCATAATCGACTCTCCGGCTGACACAAGCATCCTCTAAAAGGTCTCACAGAGACGGATAACTGGTGCCAGAGCCATGGCCTAAAGCTAAATGCTAAAAAGTGCATAGTCATCCCCTTTGGGAAAAACAAAGTGCCCACAAATTACCACATAGGTGGTAATCCATTAAGTACGGAAGAAGTAATTAGGGACTTGGGGACCCAAGTAGATAGCAATCTCTCCTTTGACAATCATGTTGCCAAAGTGGTTAGAAAGACCTTCTATATAGCCCACCTTATCACGAAAGGGTTCACATCTAGATCAAGAGAGGTCATTGTGCCCCTCTACTCATCACTTATCAGGACCATAATTGATTACAATGCCCCGTTTGGGATGTACCTTACCCGACACCTGCAGCAACTGGAAAGACCCCAAAAGTATCTCACCAAGAGGATCAAGGGGCTCAAACAGATGCCCTATGCAGTTCGGCTAAAGAAACTCCAGCTCTTCTCAGTTGCTTACCGCCTACTCAGAGGCGATCTGTGTCTGACGTATAAAGCCATGTCCAACCCAGAATTAATGGACATGCTTCACCTCAGGAAATCCAAATCCCTTAGAGCTGCACGCTCCAGGGACTTGAACCTCAGCACAGAAATAAATAGGACATGCTGGAGGGACAGATTCATATCCCAGAGTCTCCCCTCACTCTGGAACAGAATCCCAATCCATGTTAGGCAGAGCCCCTCACTGACCCTCTTCAAGAGAAATCTTGATGAGTGGATGGGAGATCGTAAATTTACCCCTGGGATCTCTTTTGTGTCCCTGCTTGACAGAGGTACAGTAAACTAACCTTAAAAAGGCTACCTTCTGTGACCTACTATACAGAGGCACAGTCAACTAATCTAAAAGGGTGGTGAAAGCCAAATACACTCTGTCTAGGCTTATGAATGCCCTAGGGCAGATAGCCTAGTAACAACCTATGAACCTATGAACCTATATGGCACAAAGTTGCAACTTATTTGTTTTTGCCTATCTGTGTCATTCATTCCATTAAAACAGCTTAAAAATTGCATTTTAGACTTATAAGTATATGAAAAGCATGGTCTAGTACTAAACTATTGATTTTAAGAAATGGGATAACATTTCAGCAAGGCGCAATTGTATCTGCAAGTAAACCTTGGTTTGCTGTCCTGTAACAGTTAAAGTTTTAAATACTTTTACCTGATTGCATATTAGTAGCTTATATTTTACATCATAGGTAGTTTCCTTCATTAAAGGAAAGGGAATACAGATGTTGGCTGGTCAGTCATCTGGTTGGTTTGCCCAAAATACATGTATATCGCTGCTTTCTCTAGCTCACCATTATGCACATAAGGTAGTTATGTTTTGCTCTGTTATCTTTTAAGTGTTAGCCAGCTATCTGCTTGATGACTTGCCGAATATTTATTCAATAGTTTCCATGTCTTCTTATAATACTGTACTGTTAGCAGTGTACTCTTAGGTTCTAAATCTTCAATCATAGTGGCTCACTTGTTCTTTGCCAGTCATATAGCTTCCATTCAGCACTTTCAGTCCTTTTGTAAACATTTTCAGTATTTTGTCATCTGTTCTGAATTACTTGCTGGTATTGTATTGATGGTTGTGTGTACAGCATTATAGCAGCGAAACAAGATATTGTCCATCTTGTATTGCAGCAGATTATCACATAGACTGATTTATTTAATAGCTCTCCGCAATCTTTCTGCAAATTATCCATCTTGTTTATCTGTGGCTGGGTGGCAAGTTGTCTATATCAAAATATTTAAAAACACCTTGTTTAATAAATATCTTAAGTTCCTCTGGTATGAACTGTAGATCACCATAACTGAGAACTTATTCAGATAAGTCACTGTTTGTAAACATTACTATAAGTACTGTTATTAATTTAACTGTCATTGTGGATTCTGCATAAATCATTTCTAGCCTCCTGGAGTGTGCATCCACTGTGGTTAGGAACAGTGGCCCAAAAAAAGGCTTAAGAATGTTGATACACACAAATCAGCATGGTACAGATGGTTATTCCCAAAGATCCAATTAATGCTAAACACGTGGAGCAGACTTACCATTTAAAAAACTAAAAAAAAAAATGTTCAGGGCATACTAATGCTTCTTAATTTGATTTATTAAAAGCTTTCATTTTTGCAAGTCTAACATACTTCTTCAGAATAAAAGAAGCTCAGAGCCTAACACTTAGTATATTGCAACAAAAGTCAGATAACTAAATTATAAAAATTGACTACAAATGATAATGTGTTTTATAATAAATTAGAACAGCTAAGGAAAATGTTTTTAGGCAGAGGATACAAGATGTACAGATGTATGGTGTGACGGCTGATATAATAGAAACATATGTCAACCAATACTGAATAGCAGGCAGAATTATTCTGAAGAATAATCTCTGGTTTCAAAAGAAATCAGGGGATGAAAAAAATTCTCATGCCAAGATAGTTAAAACAGCATTGATATGGAAGTGATTAAACACATTTTACTCATGACTAAAAAATAATAGAGGATAGTCTGGAATTATATCAAATTTTAGGTGTGGAGTCATTTTTTATACAAAAAAAAACTCATTACTTTTAGGCTGGGATTCAGAAACTTTGCTGCCAGTGGTAAGCACTTTTTACAACCAGAGGTAGTCATTTCTGTTTTAGAGACGACCCTGCTGCAGTGCTTTACATCGAGAAAGAGCAGTACCATAGTGAGTTCTCTCTCTGGCCTACCACAAATGCTAACTAGGTATTCTGGGGAGAGGCGTATGATAATTAGCTGAGTGCTCTCCCTGGCAATGCCTGTGGTAAGTGCTTTATGCAGCTGAGTGATTCATAGAGCCACTGCGCTGCATAAATCACTGCTACCAGCTGAGTTAATTATCACAACCAAAAGCTCATGTTCACCCATTAATTTCAATGGGTGGGAGAGGTAAGTGCTGGACAGTTTAGTGGCTAGGTCATGTTGGGGGTGTGCTGTGTGCATGAGTGTATGCAGTGGTATGAGTGATGGCAGATGAATGTGTCTGTTTGGCTGGTCACAATGGGGGCTAGTTAGGGAACAGGTAGGCTAGGTGTGTGTGTGTATGTGTGTGTGTGTGTGTGTGTGTCTGTGTTTGTGTATGTGTGTGCTTGCTTGTGCATATTAGTGAGTGAGGTGTGTGTGTTTGAGTGCAACTGGGAAGGAGGGTCTTTGAAGTATGGAGGGAGAGAGACAGAGAGAGAGAGAGAGAGTGTGTGTGGGATGGGGTGGGGCTGGGGGGTCCATATGTCTCAACATCTCCTAGACTAATAAGCAATGGCTGTAAAACCTGGGGAACACACTAGACACCCTGAAAACTTGTATTACATTAAATCAGTGAAAAGGTTACTAGAACTACAGATTTCCAGTAAGAAGATGCACACGAAGAACACAAAGTAAGCAACTCTCATATCTTGTATTATTGATAGACTGTACTGGTCCATGACTTTCTAGGGCCATTTTTAAGAGTTCTGGACAAATCTGGGAGTAAAACTAGATGACATCAGGTAGTCTTTAGATATTTTACTCTAATCTGCTTAAAACATTAATAGAGCAAAATGTCATGCATCCCAATGCACTTTTGAAGAGTAAGAAAAATAATAGCCTGTCGTCATTACTGGCTGACAATAATCATTCATGAGTTTTGAGGGACAGGGTCAACATCAGGGACATACTGTAAACTCTGGAAAAAGTAAGAGATATGGAGATGTGGGGGGGCCGAATGAGGTGGACACCTGTGCTAAGATGATACATTGACCTCCAGTAGGGATTACCTCAAGGGCAGCAAAAAAGGGCTTGTTAGCACTTGCAGTAATCACCAAGCAATCCAGAGAGATGCTAATAATGAGATCTTTCCTCATTGCAGCTAATGTGTCTGAATCGATGATTTCTATAGTCATGCTATAAGACCCTATTTGCCACAGCCTTACCACTCACAGCTGGGCCTGTTTCTGAATCCTGTCCTTAAAGTATTTGAGAAAAATCTGGCACATTGCAGTGAAATGGTGTGACTGTAAAAAGAGGTACCCTCAATTGTGGAGTTTATATAATGTGCAGATTCATCACTGAAGGCTCTTTTATTTATTTGAACCATGTAAAAGGATCCTTTGAGGTAAAGGGAAAATAATATTGCAAGTCTCCAAATGTGCTTTTAATAGCTACTTTTCCAAGCTGTGAACATGTATGTGTTGGTAAAACAACAAGGAAGCCATTGAAATATATTTATGAACATCAATATGCCATAAAAACAGTGACAGAAGTAATGCATTTTGTAAACACTTTCACATTTGTATATTTGATTTTAAAAGTTTACATTTTTTTGTGATTGACTGTGTCCATAATAATGCTAGGGGTGGATATGTAAACAGCTTTTTAGAAAACCAGAAATTTGAATGGCAGGTCCAGCTGAATGCTGGACCATTTCCAAGTTTGAATGACTTTATCAGTATAAAATGTCTTTTAAAATTAAACAAGATGTTTAGAAGGTATTTTGTTTAATGGGAGTATTATTTTTAATTATTGCTTTAGAATGTTTTTACCATCTCATTGGTTGTTTTTAAATATGTGATGAGTACTGGATATATTTAAACAACAGGTTTGGAGATGGTTTCTTTTAACGTGGAAAACACAAAGGCTTAATAATTCAGATTAAGACGTATGCATGATGGCTGAGTGGGGTTTTTTTCGTTTTTTTTTTTAGTCATTCTCAAAGATGTAATGTTGCTAGCATACTTTTCAGCTGTCCAGATTTTCGAAGAATGTCTACATTTTCACCTCATATCTTTAGTCTGTTCCTCATAAAATTTGTACTTTTCTGGCAAATCACCGAGAATTGAAGTCAGTAGATAATGACATAAATTTGAGTCTCAGACTTCGTATCCTTCAGAAAATGCATACTAACACAAATCCTGTTATTCTAACAACTTTTTAAGTTTTTAACAACACTATTTAAAATCTGTCACTATCTTTGGGCTTTTGTCCCCCATTGTTTTTGTCTTTGTTCAGATTTCTCATGCTAAGAGGTTGAGAGGTTTGGTTGCTGGCCATAGGACTTTTTGAAGTATCTGACATCCACTGCATTTTCCAGTTATTACTTCAGTTTCTGTTTCAGTATGAGCCCACCAAAGAAAACTTTGCTCAGTGAATTTCAACTCTGCCCTTTCTATATGCCACACATGTATCATCCAGCATTTTAGGATGTAACTTGGATGGACTATCTTTGAAGTCCATTGCAAGATTTTTTTATATACAGACATCTGCTCTCCTTCAGCACCAAAGTCTGGGCCCATTAAACTATTGCCCTAAGACCATCCTTTTATAACTAGTGTATATACTTGTGAGAGTACATCGTCATTCCTGGTTTATTTTTGTATCATGGATAAATGCAATAGCCAAGATGTAGAGGGTATCTATTGGGATCCATTGTTGTTACTGCTCCAGACTACTTGTATGCTACAAGGTTTCCTTGTGATTAGTTTTAGACATCCCCTTAAGTACAGGAAGCAGGGACCAGCACTGTAACCTGTTTACAGTTAACATGGATGCCATGTTTCTTGACTTCAGAACAGTTAGCGCTGACTGATGATTTAGAATTAGCTTAACATCTTCCCATGTAGGTATTGATTCAAAGTAAATACCAGGCTATGAGCTTTTTTATTTATCTGGGAATGTTCATGTTCAGCTTTAGTCATTTGCCTTCTGGAAAACTAATCCAGAGTTTCTCTGTGTCATTTCTGAACTGATTTGAAAGAACAGCACTAATTCCATAAGAAAAGAAACACTGCATGCCCATCTGACAAGCAAAGATGGATCAAAGTGAATACATTTCTTGCCTGATATGATGTATTCCTTTGACTTCTTCAAGATATATTTGCATTCCTCCACTCATTTCCATATATACCATTTTGAAACAGCTTCTCTACTGGCTGTAGAGATATTTCTTATAATTTTCTGGTAATTCACAATTATATATACAAACTCAGTTACAACAATTTTAAAACATGGTACATCCTCCACTCTGTTTTGTGACTTGCAAACTCCATTAGGAAGCATGTTGTAAGGTGGACACCACATCAGTGAATGACACCGAGACGGATACCCAACCCACTGAAATATAGCTATGAAGAATTTACTGAAAATAGCCAGCTGCAAATCCTAAAGTCCACCACAGAACTGAAACAGTACAATAGTAACCCAAGCGTAAACAATAAAAACACACACTGTATGAGTTGGGCAAGTTGGGCATGTTGCACTGTGAATTTGAAAGGTATAATGAAGGAGTAATGACAGGATAAACTTTTCTCAAGTATATAAATAACCAGGGTATAGGAGCACTTAGTGCTTTTGTAATTTTACTCTTAAAGAATGTTTCAGCACAGAAACATGACTGAGGCAAATAAATAAATAAAACCAAAGCCTTTTTATTGACAAAATACAGGTTAGCACTTCCGCACTACTAAGAGTGCCTCTTCAGACCATAAAGTCAAACTTTTCCAAACACGTTAAACACAAAAATCACAAATGCAATCATCCAATAAGCTAATATAAAACTTTAAATCAACCATGCATCATTAATAACTAATAAAGTCATTTAAATAAATCCATAGCTTTAAAATAGGTCTTAAAGAGACCTTTTGATTTAATCCAGGCATCTTATTGGCTTGCAGTCTAATTATCCAGTGTAACTCTCGGCTTTCAGTAAGGTTCTTATAATCGGTCATTCTAATACCTCTGTTTACCCTCTCGATAAGTGTAAAGTTAAAAAAGTGGGGACTATCAAATTCTATCACATGTTTAGCAAGCACACTTCTAGTATCTCTGGTGCATATCACAGGCATGACATCTCGCAAGATAGACAACATCTGTAGTATTGTAGTCAGCCTGTATATTAAACCTGAATATCTCCACTGTCCACGAGTGAGTAAAGGTATTAGACCTATTGATGTAAACACAAAAGCTGCATTTCTTACAGCATTGCATATCAGGTGCATCATTAACATGAGACTTCACCTGATGATAGCTCTTATAACATAGTTGCATTTTTAAAGACTTCTTATTTTTAAAAACAAAGCTTGGTCTATTCCCTACCAGTTCACTAATATGTTCATCCATTTGTAGAACCGACCAATTAACTTTAATTATATCACCGACCATGCTAATATCACTAGTATAATCTAGAGAGACTGGAACCTTGCGTAATGTATGGTGCTCCTTATAATAATCAGAATCTACAATATCCCTATCAGAACTTCTACCCAGAGAGTAGTTTGGTTGTGCCCTGCCCCTCCTTAAAATAGATGCTTCACAACATATCTCGTCCACCTCCTTGAGGTTTTAACCCCTCTCTAGAAAATCACCCCTTAGAACCTGTAAGTTCTGCTGAAATCCTGCCTCTGAGCTGCTCAATCTGGAGGTTCACATCCCCTGTCCCTTAAGGATATTCCTAAAGATGTATCCGGGGTGCATGATATTAATTTGTAACATGGCATTCTGCCTACAGGGTTTCCTGTATAGATCAGTGTTAAATGTGTAGCCCAACCCCTTGGAAACACTGACATCCACAAAGTCAACAGATTCCCAGGAATGATGATAGGTAAATCTCAAAAAAGAGGTAGTAGTATGTAAAAAATCAATAAAACATTTCAACTGTTCAAGGGTCCCACCCCACAATAAAAATATATTGTCTACAAACCTCCTATAGAACTTGATATCAGGAAAACACAACACATATTCTAATTCCCCCAGGCAAGGACCATATTGGCATAGCTACTGCCACATGGAGTGCCCATAGCTATGCCAGATTTCTGCATGAACAACAAACCCTCATAAATGAAGACATTGTTCTCAAGTACTACCTCAAGAAAGAGACAGATCAAATCCAACATCTTATCATCATATTTACTGTACATCCTTAAATAATCTCTCACCATTTCAACACCTTGTAATTTCAGAATGACAGTAAATAGAGATGTAACATCAAGAGTGACAATTAGGTATTCATTTCCTGATGTATGGGTATCAGAAAAATGGCTCAAAGTCTTCAAAAACTGTTTCTGTCACAATGCATGATTTAATTAACTAGCTATATAATAAAGACAAACATTTCTGATTCTTCTTGGTCAAGGATGTTTCTCAGCTTCTTTTCCACAAAAACTGAGAACGGCTCTGTGAGCCAATCCTTACCCAAAACTGTAGGTCTAAACGGTAGTTTAATGGGGTTTTTATGTATCTTGGGAAGTCCTTGAAACAATGGTATCAAGGGACATTTAACCAGCAAATACTCATATAGTTCACTCCCTCTATAAGCTTGCACTTTATAGGTTTAAAGAACTCTATTAGCAGTTGAATGTCATTGAAACTGTGCTCAAGATTAAGTTGTTGCCACCTACTCACCAATTCTGTATAGCTATCCCCATATGTGGGCATTTTTAAAACTCTTAGCCCACGTGGGATAACCTGATGGTGAAGGCAGACTTTTAAGTGCATTCGCTACCACTGCAACCGCTTAAGTTTAAACAATTCGTTTTCCAATTCTCTCATACCTGTTTTGAAAAATATTTCATCAAAGTCTACTGAAGTCATTCAGGAGTCCATGTTAATCTTCCATTGTGCCAGGAATGCATTTGCATCTAGCTGAATCAGCCTAGTAAAGTGGTCAGCAGTCCCAACATCAGATGTGCTCAAATTAAAATTTAATTCAGCTATTCAATCAAACCCTTCAGTCATGATCCCAAGAGGGAAATAAAACCCAAAACAAAAATAGAAAACCTCCCTCAAGGAACTATGTTGTAAACCGCACAACTTAATAATCTCAAAAAGCGTTTCAGCACAGAAACATGCATGAGGCAAAAAAATAAATAAAACCAATGCCCTTTTATTGACAAAATACAGGTGAGTGCTTTCATACTACTAAGAGTGCTTCTTCAGACCATAAAATCAAACTTTCCAAACACGCTTAAATACAAAAATGACAAATGCAATCATCCAATAAGCTAATACTAAACTTTCAAATCAACCATGCATCATTAACAACCAATAAAATCATTTAAATAGCTCCCTAGCTTTCAAATAGCTCTTAAAGAGACCTTCCCATTTAATCCATGTTTATTGCATATAGAGATACTAGAAATGCGTTTGCTAAACATGTGTTAGAATTTGATTCTGCCCGCCCACTTTTTAACATTACAGTTATTGAGAGAGTAAATAGAGGTATTAAAATGGGTGATTATAAGAACTTTACCAAAAGCCAGTTCTTACACTGGATAATTAGACTGCAAGCTGTAAGACGCCTGGATTAAATGTATTTACTAATTACCTAAAAGAAGAGAAATTGAATCAAGTATGCTTTGTTTTTCGTTAAATCATATAATAAATTCAAATGTTATGAGCCCTGAAGATAGTATAACTAAATTTATAACTCAAACCATGACCTTGTAAAATGTACTTCAAGTTTTCCAGAACTGGAAAAAAACAGAAAATAATACCATTTGTAAAAACTGATTAATAAATTTACTTTTAAGTGTTAAGTACTTACATCCTAACAGCTCCCAAGCCAGAGGACTTCATCAGAGTAATTCAGTATATTTCAACAACATTTAAATGATACCTACATCAACCACATGATAAGCACAAATCACCCAGTCAACCAATAACTTATTTCTTATTACTTATATAGTCAATATTCCTCTTAAATGGGGTAACAGCACATATATGGAAATATAAAATACACACATTTAAATATTGTGAATGACTTTAAATAACACTTAAAATATATATGAAAATATAAACATGCCTAACATAAAAACATAGATATACCTTCTTCTGAATAAAAATCTACTATTGTCAGTATAATTTAAAGTTTTGCCACCTGCATTCTTAAAACAGGATTTATAGGAATATAATTATTAATCCTGGGTGGTACTGTGGCACTCTGGAACATTTCTCCCTGGGTCTCTGCTGAAAGTAGGCTCTGTACTAGTCAGAATTTCCTGGTCAACAAATGGTAAATGAATAAATAAATAAATGACTAAATTAATTAATTAATTAATGCAGGCTAAGCTGCCATAGCAATTCTTTGAATTATGTTTTTGTTTCCCAGTTACCACTCCTTGGATCAATGTGAACTTTTTTTTAAAATAGCAAAATAAAACTGTGAGAGTAATGACGTGTATATACAAAGCATTTCTTTTTATTTTCCTTATCAATGTCATAACAATGTTTTTAAATTCTTTTACATAGGATCATAGGTTGGTACTAGGTTATCAGCCCTAGGGCCTATACAAGCCGAGCCATAACAATTCCCTGGCTATTTCTTCCCACACTATTTACTTCCCTGGACCCCTGTCTAGCAGGGTGACTGACGTGATTCCCAGGGTGAATTTCCTTTCTCCCATCCAATCGTCAAGGTTCCTTTTGAAGAGGGCCAAAGAGGCACTCTGCTTGACATGTATGGACATTCTATTCCAGTGTCTGAGGAGTCTCTGGGTCAGAAACCTAGCCCTAGTGCATGTTTTGTTTATTTTGATGATAAGGTTTAGTTCCCTGGAGCATGTGGCTCTGAGGGATTGGGTTTGACATGGCCTTGTATGTTAAGCAGAGATCGCCTCTGAGTAGACAATATGTAACAGAGTATAGCTGGAGTTTTTTAAGGCGGTCAGCGTAGGGCATCTGCTTTAGGCCTGTGATTCTTTTAGTGAGGTATTTCGGCGGCCTTTCCAGTTGTTGCAGATGTCTTGAGAGGTATATAGCAAATGAGGCATTGTATTCTATAATGGGTCTAATGAGGGATGAGTACAGTGGGACAATGACCTCCTTTTTTTCTGGATGAAAAGCCCTTAGTGATGAGGTGTGCCACATAGAAGGATTTCCTGACTGTTGTGGCAATGTGGTTATTGAAGGTGAGACCACTGACCACCTGTGCCCCTAAGTCTCTTATCACACTTTCGGTGTTTAGTGTACTGCCACCTATGTGGTTATTCACGGGTACATGTTTTTTCCCAAAGGGGATAACTATACATTTCTTGGCATTGTGCTTGAGCCCATGGCTCTGGCACCAAGCATCTGTTTCTGTAAGGCCCTTTTTTAGAGTATCCACATCATTTGGGGATTCAATAATGGCTCCCAGTTTGCAGTCATCTGCGAACTTTGTTAGCCAGAGTCCCTTAGTGATGGCCTGTACTTCAGAGAAGTAGATGCCAAACAAGAGCAGGCCCAGGACTGAACCCTGAGGTAGTCTACTTGTCACTTGTCTGGAGCTGGATTTGGAGTCGGCTACTTTTACAGTGTGGGTTCTGTCAGTAAGCTAGTTGGCAACCCATTGGTTGATGTAGGGATTAATGCCCAACTTAGTAAGTTTATCTATGATTCCAGAGTGGGGGATGTTGTCAAAGGCCTTGGCGAGGTCTAGATAGGCTGTGTGGACCACCTTACCCTTGTCCATGGCTCTGGAGACTGATTCGAAGAAGTCAATCAGGTTCAGGAGACAAGATCGGCCCTTCACAAACCCAAACTGGGTTTGGTCCAGTGTTTGAAAGTTGCCAATGTTTTTGTTTATAAGTTCCATGATAATACGCTCCATGGCCTTGCAGATAAGGCTCGTCAGACTGATGGGACAGTAGTTTCTGGGATCCAAGGTGGATCCCCCCTTGTGGAGTGGGATAACTGTAGCTCTGCACCAGTCAGTGGGCATGAAACCTGAGTGAGGCTATGATTAAACATGACACTTAGGTGAGGTGCCAGTTCATATTGTAGTTCATGTAGTACACAGCCCGGGATGTTATCTAGTCCCATGGATGCTGTATTCTTAGCTTTGGAGAGTGTGTTTTTTACCTGTGTGGCTGTTATTACTGGAATTTGGCAATCTTCCGGTATTGAGATGGGCCATTTAAGGGGTGAGAGGGGGGTGAAGTTGGCACTGAATCGATCTGCCAGGATATTGGCAATATCCTTGGGATCAGTATATTTAATGCCATTCTGTTTTAGCTCAGAGCAGATCTGAGCATTGCCATTTAGATTCTTGACATAGTTATAGAATGCCTTGTGGTTGTCTATGGAATCTTTTCATGTTCATTCAGTCTTTTCTGTTTAATAAGGATTATAGGCTGAACATACAGCTATGTAAACAATACCTCTTGTTTCACAATTGCCATCTTGTGAGTGTATGATGGGATAACAAACATTATTAATGGCTATAACTTTATTGAAGGAGAACCTCAACTGAAAACTGAAAAAAGCTTATGTTTTTCAGCAAATCTTGAACTTTTCTGCATTACTAATACCTCTGTGTCAAAGTAAGTGGTTTATATTATTTTTTTAATTTGTTATACCCTGAAATAACCTGAAAGGATGCTGCCATGTCTCACTTTATTTTGTTTTACAGTTGATGCCTCTGCCTTCTTGATGTAATTTTAGAGAAATAAAGAAATCCTTATGATGAGGGGATCATTCACTATGGTCTTCTCTCTCACCACTTTACAACTGTGTTATAATTGCCCACTTTTCACTGTCAGCATCAATCTGCATTTTTTTTTGACTAATTTGCTTCATTTGATTTTCATTACTGGCCATCTCTGTTACAGCATTTTAAGGGATATTTGAATGACAGGTTTGAAAATGTAGTTAAGTTTGTTGTTCTTTTCAAATAACAATTGCAGTTCAGTGTTCAAGTATAAGAAATCTGACCCGGGTAATTAATAGGTGTTACTTGGGCTGAGATAGTTAGTGTTGTGTTCACTGTTAAATATTGTAGCTAGAATTAAAGTCTTTAATGTTAATCTTCTGTCCTCAGCTCACTGACTTGTCTCAACAAAACACTGTATGCAATGCAAAAAAGCTGTAACAAAACACCAGAAGAAACATGCGCTTTTACAGAAAAAAATGCAGTGTAGAAAAAATGTAAAATTAAATATTGACAGAAAGTAAGAAGAGTTGGAGTAACATATTTTCTTTCTACTGGCACTGAACGTTTGATTAATGGGGAAGACATTTGTATATGAAGGCTAAGGTTGAAAGGCCTACCTTGTTCAGATTCCAGGTAACACTATTTATCCCAGGCATGATGCTGGCAATCTAACTGATAAGGTGCATTTAAATGCCATTGTTTAACAAGCATTGTTTTCTTAATGGCTCTGTAGTTAGGATAACTACCCTAACCTAATATTCTGCCTGTAGCCTTTGTGTTGAAACAGATGAGACCAGTGCAGGAAAAAAGGCAAACATAATTATTAAATTATGCTTTTTCTGTATGTGAAGTGTTTAGTGTTGGATTATAGGGAAGAAGAATCACTTTTGGAAAGAAAAAAAATGTCTTTTGGGTGGCGTTATCATTAAAGTATATATGTTCATAGGTTGGTACTAGGCTATTGGTCCTAGGGCGTATACAAGCCTAGCCATAACAATTCCCTGGATATTTCTTCCCACGATATTTACTTCCCTGGACCCCTGTCTAGCAGGGCGACTGACATGATCCCCGGGGTGAATTTCCTATCTTCCATCCAATCGTCAAGGTTCCTTTTGAAGAGGACCAAGGAGGCGCTCTGCTTGACATGTATGGGCTGTGTATTCCAGAGTATGGGGAGTCTCTGGGTCAGGAACTTATCCCTCCAGCAAGTTTTGTTCATTGTGATGACAAGGTTTAGATCCCTGGAGCGTATGGCTCTGAGGGATTGAGATTTCTTTAAGTGGAGCATGTCCAACAGCTCAGGGTTTGACATGGCCTTGTATGTTAAGTAGAGATCACCTCTGAGAAGACGATATGCCATAGAGTGTAGCTGGAGTTTTTTAGATGGTCAGCATAGGGCATATTTTACCTTCACCTGGGATGATACCTCAATGCAAACAAAAAAATGATTGCCTTCAACAATTGGCTTTAGTTGGTGTCATTTAAAGGGGATCAAGTATATGTTAGCCTGGGATGACATGATCAACAGACCTTGATGCTTTGCTAGAAATGGTCTTCATCTGTCACCCCTGGGATTTTGGTTACTGGCTAAGACTTTTGCCACCCCTATAGTGCCTTTTTAGGCAATGTCACAAGAACAAAACTCTCAATGTAAAAATACCCTGTAAAAACAATCTCAAGGTTATGCTGCTAAATGCTAGTAGTATAAACCAGAAACTGCACTCACTTTGCAAGATGCTGACCTTTGTGCAGCCACTGAGACCTGGTCTAAGGCTGCGGAGAGTACTCCAGCTATACCAGGTTACATTTCATTTCACACATTGAGACCACAAACTAAAGGCGTGAGATCCAAAGCAGGTGGTGTATCAATATTCATTACAGATAAATACACCTCTAGACTGGTTAAACAACATGATTCCCTTGAATTACTTCAGGTGCAGTTGACTGTAGGTAAGACCCCTCTTCAGGTCATTGCCAGCTATAGGATCCCCTCCATGAATCAGGACATCCACTCAGCCTACTTGGATCTACTTGAGTCAATCAAGATACAACCAAATACTCTGGCTTTGGGTGACTTTAACTACCCATCCATTGACTAGGTAAATTATACATGTTCTAACTCACTTGCCTAAAGGTTTCTGGATGCCCTGGGCCAGCTAGCTGACACACCCACATGGGATTCAAACATCCTGGATCTGGTGCTCAAAACATGGGGGAATGCTGCACCACCCCCAGTGTGTGGCCATTCCTGGTGAGATCTGACCACAAATTAGTCTCACTAGAAGTAACTATAACACAAGACCCCCCCCCCCCAGCAACAACTAGACTATAAAACTTCTCCAAGGCCAATTACAACCTCTTACATGACAGCATAAATAGCTTCATAGTCCCTCCCACAAGCGATGGAACTGACGCCTATGTTGTTATACACCTATGCTTTTATGCTTTATACAAGCACCTATACAATTGTATTGACTCTGCCGTACCTGATAGAACCAAAGCAAGATCTTCAAGGCAAAGCAAGCCTTTCTGGTGGATAACTGCTGTTAATAGGCTGTGCAATAGGAGAAAAAAGTTGCTTTCTAAGACTAGGAAGGAACAGTCTCAAAACTGGAAACACTCCCTCTCCAACTTACAGAAGCAAATAAGACTCCTAGTGAAGTCCTTCAAAGCTAACTAAGAATCCAAATTAGCTTCCCTAACTAAAGATAAGAACAAGGCGTTCTTTAGTTACATCCATAATTTCAAAGATAAGGCCCAGATTTGCACTGAACTCATAGTTAGAACCTGTGGCTATAGCAAACCTGCTGGCTGACAGGTTCAGTGAAAACTTCACTCCCCTGTCCCCACCATATATACAACAAAGCATCCCTAACACCTGTACCCCACCTAGTATCTCCAAGGAACAGGTCTTAAACACTCTTTCCAAGGCCAAAAATACAGCCTCTATGAGACCAGACAACATCCTGGACTGTGTTCTACAAGAGTTAAAATGGGAATTAGCATCACCATTGGTCATGCTTTTCAATCACAGACTAAGCACGGGCACCACCCAGTGGAATGAATCATCATGGACCTTATTAACAAAGATATAGGAAATATCCAAATGCTCGGCCCCACCCAGTATGGATTTGTCAAGGGGAGACCATGCTTGTTAAACTTGGCAGACTTCTTTGAGGCAGTCACCAAAGCCCTAGACGAGGGCAAATTTGTGCATACAGCCTACCTAGACTTAGCCAAGGCCTTTGACACTATCCCCCACTCAGGCATCATTGATAAATTCACCCAGCTGTGTATTGACCCATATATATATTGTCAGGTGGGTTGCAAACTGGCTCACTGATAGAACTCACATGGTCAAAATAGAGGACGTCTCCTCCTTCAGCAGACCCATAACCAGTGGTATTCCACAGGGATCTGTTCTGTGACCCCTACTTCTCAGAATCTACTTCTTCAAAGTACAGGCTAAAACTAAAGGACTGTGGCTGACAAAGTTTGCTGATGACTGCAAACTGGGAGCGATCATTGAGACCCCTAGCGATGTCAACATCCTGCAAGAAGGTCTTACGCAGACTAATGACTGCTGCCAAAGTTATGGTCTTAAACTTAATGCAGAAAAATGCATTATCATCCCCTTCAGCAAGGGGGATGTTCCTGCAAACTAACACATCAATAGCAATACCCTAAGCACACACTCAGTGGTGAGAGATCTGGGCACACAGGTCAACAGCAGCCTTAACTTCGATCACTATGTTTCCACAGTAGTAAGAAGGGCATTTTATATTGCTCATCTCATAAGTAAGGGCATTGTCTCCAGAACGCCAGAAAAAAAGAGGTTATAACACCTGCAGCAATTGGAGAGACCACAAAGGTTCCTTACAAAGAAAATTCAGGGTCTTCAAGATCTGTCTTATGCCCACAGACCAAAATCATTGTCACTTTACTTTGTGTCATATAGACTACTCAGAGGCGACCTGTGCCTTGCTTATAGAGCAATCTCTGACCCAGTTTTAATGTAAAATGCTGCACATTTGCAAGTCAAATGGCACACGGGACACTCGCTCAAAGGACAATAACCTGGTATGTGACATCAACAGAACTTGCTGGAGAAACAGATTTGTCTCACAGAAGTTGCCCCACCTTTGGAACAAGCTTCCTATTCATGTTAAACAAAGCCCCTCATTGGCCCTGTTTTAGCATAATTTGGATGATTAAATGGGTAACCAGAAATTTACCCTGGGGTTGCACCTGTGTACCTATTGGACAGGGGCAGTAGGTGCTGATTTTAGTGTCTGCTTGAACCAGACACCCTTGGGAACATGGGTTGAACTTGGCTAGGCTTGTAAGGGCCCTGGGGCCATTAGCCTAGTAACCTCCTATGCTTCTACATGGTAGCACTTGCCAATGGACCATATTGCTATCAGTTTGGGGAGGGTGAGGTTAAGAGGTGACCAAAGTGGAAAAACCTCCAGTGCTGTGTGCCGCTGGCACATCTCCACTTTGCTATGGACTTTGAAGATGGTCACTGGGACATGATAGATAGTGCAGACTAGGGTACCAAATAAGAAGCAAAAACATGCCTTAATTAGTATACCAGTCTAGAATGATAAAGTACTTTGGTAGTATAAACATTCACAGAGAAGCACAGGTAATGTATTGTGAGGCAACAGAATATAACTGAATTATACCATTTGTATTCTGAGCAGTCCAATCATGGCATAAGAATTTAGCAGGTAAGACACTAGGGGATATTACAGATACCTTAGAATGAGGAGTCATTGGTTATGTCATATTAGTGTCATAGTTTATTGGAAAGCATTTTAAAATCAAAATGATAGGTGTTATATGTCAATTCTGCACTTCTTTTGTCATCTAAATGATCCTTGGTCAGCTATATTTCTAAGACTAAGGGAACGCTTGCCATTTATACAGGGACCAAGGCTGAAGAGTGCACATTCTCTTGTATTGAGAATGTTGACTGGTCTCTTTAAAAATAATAGCATAGTATCCAGAAGAACCAGGAGGATTGCTGTTAATTTAATATGATGACTATATTGGCTAAGGTGGTACAGTGATCATTAAATGTCTGTTTATGTGTAAAGGAGTTTAGTAAAAGGTTGGCCTTTATGCACATGGTCAGATGCAAACTCAGTGTCTCACAGCTGTGTCATGCCTTCCAGCCACACCAGAACATTCCTATTGAAAGTCCATCTAGTGAAAGATTTTTATATTATTGTTTAGTAAGATATGCTTGCTAGATACTACCTGTACAGACAGTTTTATGTTGTGCTTTCATTGGTCTTTTACCATGCAAATGGTGGTTTATGACCTTCAAGGACCTACCCAGCATGTAATCTGTGGAGCTCTTGAAAGTTGCCTCCTCCTTCCACAGGGATTGTGAGACAAAAGCATTAAAATGGTGCCGGCAAAATAAGGTGTCTGTCATCTGCCAACCTTCAAAAGTTGATGTCATCTCCAATTGTAACACAAGAAGGGGAGACATGGCAGTGTTCTTCATCCCCCCAAAAAAGAAAGAACCCAGTTCACTTCTTCCATGAATTTAACCCCCCCTTTTATAGTGCTGTTTACTTTGCAAATGTTATTGGTGTAATCATCTGAACTTATAAAGGTGTCTAGATCAAAGTAGAACAAAATCAAATTGTTAACTCTGAAGTTCTGTATGATTTATAAAAAGGCTTGGCATTCTGTCTCACTTCAGACCTGTACTTGTATAATTCAGTAGTTTGTGTGTGGCCTACATTTATCCAGTCTCCATTGTTCAACCTCACAATTAAAATGGTCTTTCTTTTTAACTTCTGTTGCATCTTATTCTTCTGAAAACTATTGAACTGTGCAAATAATTTCCAGTATGCCCACTGAATTTTTTTATGAGACCCTTGTTAAGCTGATGAAAAAAACTGTTTAGAGATATCAGCACACATATAAGCTCATGTACTTGAGAGTCCTGATATTAGAAAACAAGATTCTTAGGTGACTATAGGTTATAGCATAGTATTCATTACTAGGATCAGCTTTTAAAACAACATTGAATGTGAAATTGCAAATCATTGGAGAGTAGGAATGCCTGAAAAGAACAGAAGGTGGCACTATTTGCTAAAGTTTCCTAAATGAGGCATTGCAAAGCCTTCTGGATAGAAGGGGAAGTGCAAGAGCAGAGCCAGATGGTTAGCTCAGAAAGGTATAATGACAGTAACTTGCTCTCCAATTATTCTCTCTCACAGCAACATTTTAAATGTTGTTAAACAAAATGTTAGTGAAAACTCCTCAATTTTTGTGTAATAATTAATGCAAGCTAGCTGCCAGTCTGATATACAGGGGAGTCCTTGTGAAGTAGATATTTGTAGGACTAATTTTTTCTCTATCTTGCAATCTCCAGCTACATGTGTTTGTCCACCATTTCTTTCATAAACAAGCATTGCAGATAGACCCCAGTATTCCTGCTTTTTAAAGGAACATACATGAAGTCTTTAATCTGTGCTGTTGAGAAACCGTCACTTTTTTCAGTAAATTTGTCCATTACGTTATAATCTTTCCTTCTTCCTGCTATAATGAGCTACTTGCTCTTTCCTGTATTCTGTTTATTGCACAGTAAAAACAAAATGTCTCTAGAAAGTAAATTTGTCTTGTTTGACTAAAAGATTAAAGTGGACATGGAGTTCTAGAGCCACATTTGATTACGTCGTTAAATCTGCAGAGCAGGGGATCATTGACAAGTAAAGAAGAAGTGCTGCTGGGTTCAAAGACTGTTGGAGCAACTAGTGACAGTGCAGGCAATACACCTCAAGTCTGGCCTAGTAAGCAAAGCATGAGTGATCCAAAACAGAAGTCAAAAGACACTGGTAATGTAATTTATGCTAGCCTTAGCCTAGGCATTTTGTAGTTTATGTTCCCCAAGGCTCATTTTCTACTATCCAGATGACAGAATAGTTGACAGACACTCCTGACATTCAACCATACTTTGAAATGTCTGCTGCTTTTATAAATGCAGATGTTTAATTGTATCATTGTCAGTCTCACAACTCAGACTCACTGAATTCTTCAACATTTTTTATTGCTGGGCAGAGGCCATGATGTACCGATGTTGAGACTCTGCATTGATGATAAATTTTATGCAGTTATGTAGTTCATGGGCATCATTGGACCTGTATTTATTTTAGCACTACAATAGTAGGTAGGTCACAAAAGGTTTCATGCCTCCTTTTGACACTTCTAACAGCATTAGTAATCACATCTACATTATTTGCTGTAAACAGCAACACTCGTCATTCAGCCTGGGCCAGAAACTTATTTACAGTTTGTTTGTGGTGAGCAATGTGACCTTTTTAAGGGTTAAACAGTAAGTGATGTGGATGAGATTTGCGGAAAATTGAGATGATTGCATAATTATTAAGGACCTAATGACAATGATTGGGAAAGAGACTTTAGCTAGATTATTACATGACATACTGAAAGAGAACAACTTTATTTCATTAACCACCCAGAAGCAAGCTCATGTTCTTATTAATCACCTAATGAACTGTTTACATGCAGAATAAGGAATTTATTGAGTCTTTGTATAAAATTGATGCCAATACTGAGTTGTATACTCCCTGCTTTCTGGTACTTTGCGGTTGTAAATTAAGGTTGTGGTGACAGGATTTTATACAGTAAGACACAAGCTTGATAATGTTATATACTTATATTACATGATATGTATCAAAGTATAAGTATTTTAAAATAGTATCCTAGCAAGTATCAGTTGACTGAAACTACACAAAAGTTAAATTACAAGACTGCAAATGGACATTTATCCAAAATTACTGTTCTGTTTCACTTGCTTCAGTCACTATTACTCAGTAAAAAGGTAAATACTTTTTTCTTTGACAAAACAAGTTTCCCTTTCTTTTTCCTTCAGGAACCCCTAATTTCAAAATACTACTCACAGTTTCAAATTTAAGCATTTGTGTGTGTGGGAAAAGGAACAGCTCCTATTTTAAATGGCTTTATCATCTGGATTTCATACTTTTAAAGTAATTAAAATACATATCTGCATTATTTGTTCGGCTTGTAAGATGTATTGACTTGCAGTAAGTGGAGTGCTGTAATTCCACTAATTTGTGAAAAGAACTTTAAGTACCTTTCTGACATGATGGAGGTATTGTTGAACTTTTGTTTCACACTAGGGCATAACAGCAGCAAGAAGCTAAAACAGCTTTAAAAGCTGCAAACACTTCACTGCCACACAAAAGAAAACAAAGGTGTGCTAAAAAGAAAACTGCATGATCAGATTTTAAAGGCATACATTTGAATAAGATCATTCACTTTTGACAACCATCTATGTGCCATTGCTATTTTTTTTCTGGCTTTCAAAGCTGTAAAACATTTCATGGTCTCTCACTTTATTTTCTGTAACTAGTACCACCTCAGGGCAGTTAAAGCTCCTTGTACTGTATACAAAGAATGATCATGTCTCTTTGATCATGATTTATTTATGTGTTCTCAACATGGATATCATCATTTACCTCTTGAGCTTTGCTTCTTTCTGCTGTTCAGGTGAATTTCTTGACATCCCTTTCTGGTACATATAACAACAGTTATGAATCTTTTATATCTACATACAGACTTGAATAGAACATACTGAAAAATGTAATTCTTTTACAGTTATTTAAATTTCAAGCACAAACTGTGACCTTTTTCCCTATTTCAGGGGTCAGCAAGCTCTGACACAAATGCTTGTGAGTGGTGGTCTTGCTAATCTTGCATGACATGCAGCCAAGAGCCTTCTGTAATGAAACATTGATTTATGATTCTCTTTGTTTCCATTTACACTGAAACAGGTACCACACCTGAAAGATGCTGCCATTCCAGTGTCAAGGATTATTGTCTGTTGCAGCCACTAGGCACTGTGAATAACACTTAATTTGCTAAAATGGGTGTGGAAACCAGGAGAAAAAAGTGAAAAGCGTACTGCAAATCTTAATGTGCAAAATAAGGATTAGTGTCAAGACAGTGACATCATCAACATATTCCCAGTAGACTTAAAACAAAATATGTTATGCTAACATCAGTGTTTCATAAAAACACACAAAAATAGTGTTTTTGCAGGGGAGCAAGTTCCCTGCACCTTAGTACTTAAACATACTAATGCCATGGCAAAACAACCGTGGGGAAAAAGTAAATAACCTAAAAGAAATCATGTGATCCTGCACCCCATCCAAAGCATTTTGCTGCTGCTCTGAGAAAGACCAAGCTGCATTTACATAACATTACTTATACAACTTGCAAACTAATACGAAACAAAAACTTCACAAATAAAAAGGTAGATACTCCCTGTGTCCCACAGCTGGCACCACTGTGACCAAATGTAACAGTAGAAATATATCATTACCACCAGTGTGACAGCCAAATGGCAAGCTGCCACTCACTGATGTCAAGATGGATGGTGCTGATGGAATTTGATTCCCACCACTACCAACCATGGGTCAAGTAATAGTAAGTGATTACACAAAGTCTGTTTCTGCAACTAATCCACAAAGTGCAACCTGGCCTCTGTCTCACTGCACTTTTTATGAATCATTGTCTTCCAGTGCCTCTCTATTTACGGTAGTTGCCTTTCACACAAATTAATATTTATAGACACGCACGCACACAATTCCCAGAGAAGGCTGACAGAATTCTCCAAATCTCCACAGTTTACTTCCTGACATGGTAGTAATACCACCACTCTGAGTTTAAGGCCAGAAATCCCCAATTACCTGGTTCCTCTTAAATTAACTGTTAATATCTCTTTCATTGGTAGTAGACCTTAAGCATTTTAATGGAAAGCATGTGCCCCACAGCTAGATAACCAACTGTGTAAATAATGATTACCGTCTTCTCAGATAAATAACAGTTTATAAATATAATAAATAAATGTCAGCCACAAGAGCTTAAAGGTTAATTAGTGAACTTTACTTAAATATTAAAGAAAACAGTGGAAATAAATATTAAAATATACACAAGTTGGCACAGATGGAGAGATTAAAGGCAATAAAAATAGACAGGAATCTTACTGAAAGAAAGTGAGATCCAGATATACAAGTTCCCTGGCTAGAGCTTACTATATAAATACTAGCCCAACTAGTATAAATTAATAGGCACAGTAGTGCAGTGGTTAACATTGTCACTTCACAGCAAGAGGCTCTCTGGTTCAATTCTCAGCTGGGGTACCTTCTGTGCGGAGTTTGCATGTCCTCCCCGCATTCACATGGGTTTCCTCCAGGTACTACGGTTTTCTCCCACATTTCCAAAGACATGCATCTAGAGCATTTCTCCCCAGACCTCTGCTGAAAATAGGCTCTGTCCTAGCTGGACTTTCCCAGTCAACAAATGCTAAATAAATAATAATTAATATTCACAGATAGGTCTATCCACATGCAAGACAGCAGCAGCATCTGTTGTCTTTTCTTTCATAACATGCTGCACACACTTGTACAGAGTGCCTTTTCCCTGAACCTAGTGGTCATCACATGACATCACTTTTCTGAGACTGGAGGAGAACAAGTAGTAAAATCAGTTTTTACTTGCCCTAGTCACAAGAGACTTGCCAGTAGATATTCAAGCCTGTTTCCTTCTCTTTGAATCTGCCCTGGTATTTTAATGATATGCATTCTGTTAAGTTTATCAGCCATTATAACAATTACATCTCAGAAGAATAACAATTCCTGGTCTTTCATCTTTATTTGTTGCATTGACAAGAAGAGAGAGCAAATCTGGGATCCAACACACTTCAAATGACATTGAGTGTTCTTTTATATTCAGAAGACAAAAGTCACTCGTCCCTCTAATCATGAGAATAACACTCTAATAGCAGATGAACAAGAGAAAAGAGATAGAAAAAATATGCTACTTTTTAACTGCTTCATTTAGCCTGGCATTGCCACTGGATTCACACTCCCATGTTTAAATGAGCAGCACCAGTTGTAGTACAGTGTGTTTGCTACACACAGGAACATTGAAGAGAAGCTTCATTTGGAAGAAGGCATATCATAGTAAGCTCATCACAATTTAATACAAAAGGCACCCAACATCAGGTCTTTAATAGCAATGGTAGAATTGCACTAGATGTCAATGATGAGATCGCATAAACTAAATGCTACTGTGTTTCGAGGTGACATGCAAAAACATTATGCATTTGTGCTACTACTATCTACTTTTTTACTACTAGTGCAGTGAAATGTAATAATTATTGCCATCCCAAAAGAGATTAAAGATATCCTTGTTAAAAATTATATTAATAAAATCTACTGGTTTCTAATAAAGATGTAAAAAATTAATCCCTAATTACTTTTTCACTTTTTTACTTACTTGTAAACTTAGATGATTTATTGAATGTAATTTATTCAATGGGAAATGCAGTGTTTGTTGGTGTGCTGAGCTGTTACAGAAGGAATTTCCAGAATCTTCCACCATTCCTCCAGTGCTGTCAGCATTGCAGGATGTGTGTGTCACTGCCTGCAATTTTCCTGACAATCATCATGTTGCTCCTAAAGGGGCAGTTAGATTGTATAAAGTTCCTCATAGTTTTTATACACTCATCCCAAACTGACCAAGTAGTTACAATCTTATTTAATCCTACTACTGCTAAACATTTAGTTAATTCCAATTCTACACTTTCTTACAATGCTGGGAAATATTTGATAAGTATGGGGAAAATGTATATGCTTCTGCAACTTCTTATTTTTCAGAATGTTCAATTGTCAGGTTCATATGTTAAGGTTTATTCTACTTGTGAAAGTATGAGGAATGTTTTGTCTGCAGTTTCTTCTTGTAAGGATAAGTCTACTTTAAATGGTTTAGTTTCTTCCATCTTACAGGTCAGAGCTCATTGTTTAAAGTGCATGTATGACTCTATTGATACTTCTTCCAGGGCTATGAACACTGGTACTGTTTTGAGGAGATTTGCCTGGCTGTGTTCTCAGAACCTTCCAGATGATGTAAAATTGGATTTTAAATTCTGCTTTAGATAGATATTTAGTTTGTGGCCCCTCTATTGAGCTGATCAAAAAGTGTGATGAGAGGGTAAGCTGATCCAGGAAATCTCTAAGATTTTCAGCCCTCCTTTTTTTAGTTTTTCCAAGAGATTTCCTAACCCTTGTCCAATTTTGACATGAAGCAAAATAAACATTCTCAGCAAAATGCTGTAAAACAGACATTTAAGAAGAAATAGCAAGCAGGTTCCAAAAAGAATACAGGAACTCCCCAAAAGAAAAGACAGTATAATAAGTCAGAATGACTATTGGAGGGACCATGCCCCCCCTCCCCCTGCCCTGGCAGTCCCTTTTTTCCTTCCCAAAAGTCTGAACCACTGCTGTCTTTGGCAACAGATACTTTGACACAAATGGGTTCTGGAGATCATTCTTCAAAGTTACAGAGGGCAGTGGGAGGAAAAAACTTTTCAGGGTGTAATTCCTCATTCACCAGACTAAACTCCTTTATTCTTCCCTGTCCTTCAACATATGTTGTCTCAGGAAGCAATAGTCAGTTTCTCCTTCCCAGTTTTGGAAAGGTTTTTATTCAAGGATGTTTTTGGTGCCAAAGAAATAAAATGCTTGGGAACTAGTTCTGCATCTTTCTTTCCTAGACTAGTTTGTGATAATACCCAAGTTCAAAATGCTATCACTTTACAGCCTGTTGCCTCTTCTTCCTCATTTAAGTTTCCTGGTAACACTAGATTTAAAAGATGCTTATCATCACATCCCTATTCATCCATATTTCAGATATTTCTGGATTACATTATCAGTTCTCTCATTTACCATTTATTTATCTACTGCACTAGTAGTGTTCACAAAGTATTTAGCTCCAGTTATAGCTTATTGCAGGCTACAGGGTGCCCATATTTTCCATATTTAGATGATGATTATATTTGCAGAGTCTTTTACAAAGTGTCGGCAATCTGTCACCTGGGTGAGAAATCTCTTACACAGGCTGGGATTCCAAGAAAACATTCAACATTGTTTTTTACTCCATCACACAGATTGTGTTCCTGTGGTGTCTGCTAGACACCTCAGTTCAAAGAGCTTTTCTCTCAGAGGTATAAATAAATCTAGATCTATTTCTAGGATTATCCACACAGACTTTGGTCACTACAAGGGAATATCTCAGGATTTTGGGTCTGATGACATCTATGATTCTCATGATACTGCTGGCAAGACTCCACATGACAAAGATACAATGGTATCTGAAGTCTCTTTGGTCCCAGCACCAACACCCATTATCTTTTCAAATTCTAATTCTGGAATTTGTCAGAAGGGAAATCACTTGGTAGAGGCAGCAAATATCCCTAAATCAAGGTATTCCCTTTTCCTACCCCCACTCCAAAGCAGTCAACTCAGATGCCTCAGACTTTGCTTGGGTAGCAGTTTCCAGAGGACTAAATGTGCAAGGTGCTTGGGACACCAAGGACAGACACAAGCACATAAATGTAACAGATGCTTGTTATAATCAAGGCACTCATCTTTCTGAATCATCTATAGTCCCTTGGACTTCTTCAAGGTGTTACAGAGAATACCACAGTCATGCGGTGCATCAACAAGCAAGGAGGAACCAGATCTTACCCCCTCTGCAGATTACCATATAGGTTTACAGTACAGTCTCAATCTATAGGCATCCTTCATCAAGTCAGAGCAAAACAGTGTGGCAGGCAAACTGGACCGGACAAAGGCAGGCCCTCAAAACTGGAAATTGGATCAGGGAGGGGGGTCTTCCAACATTTGATCCATCTCTGGGGAGTTCCTCAAGAATACATCTTTGCCTCCTCTCTGAACCATCTGCTGGCAAAATTCTGCTGGGACTGCATACAAGAAGGCATGGGAGAAATATACCTTTTCCTTTCCTTGGACAGGAATATTCCTGTATGCTTTTTCACCCTTTCCTGATATCCGAGGTACAAGATTCGAAATAACCCCCAGGATCATTGTGATGACACCCTTCTGGCCAGACAAAAATAGGTTCTTCATTTATTTGGAAAACTGTTTTACTTATTGCTCTAACCTCTGGAAGAAGACTATCTAATCAAGCTCTATTGTGAGTCAACCTTATCTCATTTTCCTCAGAGGCAGTGTTTCTTTGAGAACTAATTCTTCTTTTTGCCTAAAGTGGTGTACAAGTTTGCATTAAGCCAGACTGTCCATCTACCTGCTTTCTTTCCTGAACCTACAAATGAGGGAGAAAGAATTCTCCATACCTTGGATGTCCAGCAACAACTCGGGTACTATCTTTACAGAACAAATTTGTTCAGATCTTTGGATCAGTTGTTCATTTCTTGTGAAGGTAAGAAGAATGGGCAACTTTTGTCAAAACAGACTATTTTCAAATGTTTTTCTGAGGCTATTACCTTTTGTTATTTTCACCATAAGAAAATCATTCCAGGCAGGGTAAAGGCTCACTCTGCCAGGGCCTTGGCTTCATCTATGTACTTCTGAAAAGGGGTGGATTCTGTAAATATTGCAGAAGCAGCAACTTGGTCCTCTATACATGCTTTTACAAAGCTCTGCAAGCTTGATTCCTTCTCTAGGTATAGATCAGGCTTTGCTAGAACCATTCTGCAGGAGGTCCTGGACCCTTCTCCTTCCACCTCCCAAATGCAGTAGTGAGCAACATGTTGAACATCATGCAGCTGTGTAAATAAAGTTCCATAACAGTAGATGTTCAAATGACTGCTGCTACAGTAGCAGCTCCCTCCCTCCATTCCCCTTTGTTTTTTGATTATGCCTAGGTTTTATGTATTTTTACTCATAGCTGTGTCTTCTTTGGGCTCAGCCTCCCTCTCTCAGTCAGCATAAAAGCTCTGAAAGACTTGGCACTCAAACCTGTGTTTTTAGGCAGCTCAACTTAAGCTGTCTAATGCTTTGAGTGTGTGGAAGGTGCCTGAAGCTTTGAAAGTTGTCTGGCTGTTATATTCTTAGGAGGATATACCCCTATATATATATATATATATATATATATATATATATATATATATATATATATATATATATATTGTTAAGGTTATTGCATCAGCAGTCATTCAAAAATTTACTGTTATAGGTTCATAGGTTCATAGGTGTGTACTAGGCTAATGGCCCTGGGGCCTTTACAAGCTTAGCCATAGGATTACCCTGGCATAGTGCCACCTGACCTTAGTTCCCAGTGCCTCTGTCAAGTAGAGCCACTGGAGTTATCCCCGGGTGAATTTTCTGTTTCCCATCCACTCATCAAAATTTCTCTTGAAGAGGGTCAGCGAGGTGCTCTGCTTGACATGTATGGGAAGTCTGTTCCATAGCATGGGCAGTCTCTGGGTTATGAACCTGTCCCTCCAGCATGTTCTGTTAATTGTGGTAATGAGGTTGAGGTCTCTGGAGCATGTGGTGTGGAGGGATTGGGATTTCTAACAGAGCTGGGTCAAACATGGCTTTGTAAGTCAAGCAGAGATCGCCTCTAAGTAGGCGCTATGAGACAGAGAATAGCCGGAGTTTGTTGAGTCTGTCCATACAGGACAAGTGTTTAAGGCCTAGGATCCTCTTTGTGAGGTACTTTTGTGGCCTCTCCAGTTGTTGCAGGTGTCTAGTGAGGTACACGCCAAATGGGGCATTGTCCTCAATGATTGGCCTAATGAGGGAAGACTAGAGGGAGACAATGACCTTTCTTCCTAGATGCAAAACCTTTAGTAATGAGATGTGCCACATAGAAGGACTTTCTGACCACAGTGGCAATGTCGTGATCAAAAGAGAGGTTCCTGTCAACCTGTGTTCCCAGATCTCTCATAGCGCCTTCTGTGTTCGGTGGACTACCATCAATGTGGTAATTCATGGGAACCGGGATTTTCCCAAAGGGGATGATGACACATTTTTTGGCATTGAGCTTAAGGCCATGGTTCTAACACCAGTTGTTGGTCACCATGAGGCCATTCTGTAGGATGTCAACATCACTTGGGGAGTTAATAATAGCTTCCAACTTGCAATCATCTCTGAACTTTGTCAGCCAGAGTCCCTTTGTGTTGGACTGGACTTCAGAAAAGTAGATACCAAACAGGAGAGGACCCAGGACCAAACCCTGTGGGACTCCACTCGTGACTAATCGGCAGTCTGACTTGGAGTCAGCTACTTTCACACTGTGGGTTCTATCTGTGAGCCATTTTGCAACCCACCTAATATAGGGGTTGATGCCAAGCTTAGTGAGTTTTTCTATGATTCCTGAGTGGGGAATGGTATCAAAAGCCTTGGCCAGATCAAGGTAGGCTGTATGAACCACCTTGCCTTCATCCACAGCTCTGGTGACTGACTCAAAGAAGTTGACCAAGTTGAGCAGGCATGATCTACCCTTCACAAAACCAAACTGTGTGGGATCCAGAGTTTGGAGATTCCCTATATCCTTCTTTATTAGGTCCATGATGATGCATTCCATAGCTTTGCATAACAGACTTGTCAGGCTAATGGGGCGATAGTTCCCAGGGTCTGTAATTGCTTCTCCTCTGTGGAGAAGGATGACTGTAGCAGTATGCTATTTGGCAGGGACAAAGCCTGAGGTGAGGTTGTGATTGTACAGGGCACACAGGTGAGGTGCCAGTTCATGCTGTAGTTCATGTAGAACACAACCAGGGATATTGTCAGGTCCCATACAAGCTCTATTCTTGGCCTTGGACAGTGCTGTTTTAACCTGTGCAGCAGTAATACTGGGTGCCTGGTAATCTACTGGTATTGTCATTGGTCCTTTGGGAGGAGAGTTGTAAAGTTGGCACTGAATCTGTCGGCCAGTATACTGGCAATATCTGTTTGCTCGGTATAGAAGGTACCATTGTGCAGTAGCTCAGAACAAATCTGGGTATTGCCATGGAGATTCTTTACATAACTATAGAAACCCTTGTGGTTGTCTTTACTATCTGCTGCAATTCTGTTTTCATACCTAGCTTTAGAGGATTTGATGAGGGATCTCCACTTTTTATTGAGGCAGATAATGGAGTTTTTCCAGTCTTGGGACTTCACCTTATTCTGCATCAGTCTCCTCCTTCTGTTGTAGTGTTTGTTTAAGGCAGGAGACCACCAGATTGGCTTCCTTTTTTTGGAGGAGAGTGTCTTGGTTCTATTGGATATGGTGAGATCCATGCATTTGTGTACGTGTTCGTACAGTGCATTGGTGTATGATTCTGTGGTTCATAGCTTCATAGATTCATAGATTAGTACTAGGCTAACTGCCCTTGTGGACCATTTTAAGCCTAGCCAATTACCAGATGTGATAATCAAACCTTGCACCTTGTGTTTGTAAGGTAAACACCTTAACCATTACACCACCCTCCTATGCAGCTATTCTCCATTTGCATGGGCGCCTTGAAGTTAGCCACCTCTGTTTTTAGGATCCCAAAGTTAGCTTTGGAGAAGTTTTTCATGGTGGTTACCTTTGCTGGCGGGTGGGGTGGGGTGGGGTGGGAGGGATGTGGATTCCCAAGGTGATTAGTTTGTGATCAGATCTAACCAGGGAGGAGCTGACTATTGGTGTAGAGCAATGGTCACCCATGTTAGTAATGACCAGGTCAAAGATGTTGCTACTTGTAGTGGGGCTAAGAACGAGCTGGTCAAGGGCATTGGAATTAATGAACTCCAGAAAACATTGGGCAAGTGTATTGGTACATGAGTAGTTTACCCAGTTAATGGAGGGGTAGTTGAAGTCGCCTAGTAAGAGAGTGTTAGGTTGGACCCTAATATTCTCCAGAGTGCTTAGGAATGTGGAGTGCGAATCTTGGGACATAGTTGGGGACCTATAGCAGGCTATAACCTGAATCGCTGCCTTATCCAGTGATAGCTGCACCTGAAGTATCTCTGATGCATTATGTTGGGCTACCAGTCTGGAGGTGTGCGCATCCTTTATGAATATGGAAACACCACCACCTTTGGAGGTTCAGTCCAAGTTCTAGGGCCAAAAGGTGTGGAATGAGTTATAGCCTGGTAGTGCAGGGGTGCTTTCTGCTGCCTTGAACCATGTCTCTGTTACAGCACAAATGCCTATGTTCTCCATTTTAAGAAGTGCCTCGAGCGAGTGCATTTTGAGATTTAGACTTCTAGCATTGAGCAACATGACCCTCAGATTCCATTTTTTTTGTAGCTGTTACAGAGGTGTTTTGGTCTTTGGAACACTGCCTAAAAAAGTCACTATAGGGGTGGAAAGAGCCTTGGCCAGTATCTGGAAGCTCAGGGATGACAGATGCATGCCATCCCTGGCAAAGCATCGAGGTCTGTCAGTCATGTCATCCCAGGCAGACAGATACTGGATCCCCTTAGAATAACACCAGAAAGTTTGACAATGTTGAAATCAATAATTTTCTGCTTGTACTGTGGTATCATTCTGGGTGATAGTAAGATGATGCTGAGGGCTAGGGTCATACTCACTTGGACTACATAATCCGAGAGCTCCTCCATGTCTCTTTTCATGTAGTCCAGGGAGGTACATCTCAGGTCATTCACACCCATATGTACAATGACAGAGTCATATTTGTACCTGTTGTTGAGTGACCTGAGTGTGTGCGTTATGTGTCAGATCCTGGCACCTGACAGGCAGCTGACTGTTACTTTCTCCTTATTAAATCTAGTGAGTGGGACATCAGTGTGCCTCACTATCGAGTCACCTATGACTAGTGTGCTGGGCATGCTGTTTTATCTTAGGGGCTTTGGTTGAGTAGCACACTGTTTAGTAGAGCTATGTGTCTCATGATTAGTGTTGTGTTGTGGTGGTCAAGTGCATTTCTGCCTTGGAGGTCTCTGCTGCTTGGGTAGATTTTTATTGAGAGCCTCCATGAGGGTCATTGTGTGGTTTGTGCTTTTATGTTTAGGCGTGCTGGTGTGTGTTCCAGAGGGCTGTGTGTTCCATGTGGTGTGGTGCAAGTGTTGACCTTCTCCTCTTGACCAGCTATTCTGGTCTTGGCTGTGCGTGGCTTCCAATTTGGATATATAAGTGCATCTCTCACAAGTCTGAGTGTTGGAAGGTAAGAGGAGAGGGTTGTCGGTGTATATGAGGCAGTTGCTACATTGCCTCAGGATACCCATGTTCACCAGGTTAATAGGAGAAAGCACAGGGAACTGACCTTTAGACATACCTGGAGGGGTGGACATTGATAATAAGTAGTAGATCTGTTTCCTTGAAGAACGTTTAGTGCTGGTAGCACTTGTGTGCTACAATAATTGCTACAAGAAGCCTGGAAAAGTGCTAGACTAATAAGCTAGTATAAGTGCAGGAGAGGCGAGAACTAGTAGATCTAAGGGAAAATTTGAAGAGCAGACTCTGGCACCGCTCAGAAGCTTTCACACAATCCTGAATACAACAAGTCTGTATCTGGACTAGACTAATTACAGGAAAGGTGGGAAACAAGAGTAAATGTGGGCTTTTAAACCAGAAAGTTGAGAGAGATGGAAAAACTGTCCAAACGGCCAGTAAACTACAATTTCTAGGCCAGAAACCACTCCTCTTGTGGTAGATAGGCTACCTAGTGCTTACCACTCCCACTGATAAGCTAGAAGTCTTTGCTCCAACACAGAAAGGCTTGGGGGCTCAGGAGATTACAGTCTTGGAGGCAGCAAATCTGTATCTGGACTAAACTAGTTACAGGAAAGGGGGGAAACAAGCGCAAACACAGGCTTTTAAGCCAGAAAGTTGAAAGAGATGGAAGAAATTGCCCAAAAGGTCAATAAACCACAAATCTGGGCCAGAAACCACTCCTCTTGTGGTAGATAGGGTACCTAGTGCTTACCACTCCCACTGATAAGCTAGAAGGCTGCCCCTCCAACACAGAAAGGCTTGGGGAACTCAGAAGCTTAGAGACTGTCCTGGATACAGCAAATCTGTATCTGAACTAGACTAGTTACAGGAAAGGGGAGAAACAAGTGGAAATGCGGGCTTTTAAATCAGAAAGTTGAGAGAGATGGAAAAGCTGCCCAAACAGCCAATAAATACAATTTCTGGTCCAGAAACTACTCCTTATGTGGTAGATAGGTTACCCAGTGCTTACCACTCTCAATGATAAGCTAAAAGGCTTCCCTCCAACACAGAAAGGTTTGGGGGGCTCAGGAGCTTACAAACAGTCCTGGATACAACAAATCTGTATCTGGACTAGACTAGTTACAGGAAAGGGGGGAAACAAGTGCAAATGCGGGCTTTTAAATCAGGAATTTGAGAGGGATAGAAAAACTGCTCAAACAGCCAATAACTACAATTTCTGGGCTAGAAACCACTCCTTATGTGGTAGATAGGTTACCTAGTGCTTACCTCTCCCAATGATAAGCTAGAAGGCTTCCCTCCAACACAAAAAGGCTTGGAGGCTCAGGAGCTTACAAACAGTCCTGGATGCAGCAAATCTGTATCTGGACTAGACTAGTTACAGGAAAAGGGTGATACAAGTGCAAATGTGGGCTTTTAAATCAGAAAATTGAGAGAGATGGAAAAACTGCTGAAATAGCCAATAAGTACAATATCTGGGCCAGAAACCACTCCCTATGTGGTAGATAGGCTACCTAGTGCTTACCAATCCCACTGATAAGCTAGAAGGATTCCCTCTAATACAGAAAGGCTTGGGGGGGGGGGCTCATGAGCTTACAAACAGTCCTGGATACAGCAAATCTGTATCTGGACTAGACTAGTTACAGGAAAGGGGGAAACAAGTGCAAATGTGGGCTTTTAAATCAGAAAGTTGAGAGAGATGGAAAAACTGGCCAAATGGCCAATAACTACAATTTCTGGGCCAGAAACCACTCCCTATGTGGTAGATAGGTTACCTAGTGCTTACCACTCCCACTGATAAGCTAGAAGGCTTCTCTCCAACACAGAAAGGCTTGAGGGCTCAGGAGCTTACAAACAGTCCTGGATACAGCAAATCTGTGTCTGGACTAGACGCATTACAGGAAAGGAGAAAAACAAGCTTAGAATTTTTTTTTAGTTAAAATGGAAAAGGAGAAAGCTGGAACAGAAGATAATTCAAGGTTAAGAATCTAAGTGGGTTAGCCTTCACAAATGTTCTCTCTCTATTTGGTAGAATGAACTAATGACACTAGACTGGGAGGAGTGTCCCAGATCAAATATACAGTATGGACGGGCAACTGCAAAGCCACCAACTATAAGAACAAGACAACACTAGGGAGGGGGGCTGGGGAACTATTACAGCTACTAGCTGTAGCCACTAAATGAATGTTTTAAACAGATAAAGGAGCAAGGAGACTCTAGAGAATGCCTTTAACTGCAAACAAATCAGTTATATGATACCTGACTAGAACACAGAAACCTCAAAAAATCAAAAATGCACAGAAAAGCGCGGATAGAGCACTCACAAACAGAAAATACAACTCTCAGTATGAAAAAGCAGTTTACAGTTAAGTAATTCAGTAAACATGCAATTAGAGTAATGAAACAGTATCTAGCAATGAAAAATACAGTTAAATCAGTCTAAAACAGTACATAAATGCAGTGAAACAGTACAAAAAGCTTTATAACAGTGCAAAATGTAGTAGATTAACTGTATAGCACAATTATAAGCATTATAGAAGTGCAATTCAATGAAATAAGTGTAAGAAATAACTTATCCTGCTTTTGGAATCTTAAGACATTTCTGATTAGTCTCAGTAATGAATCACCATCCACAGTCTGGTAAGTTTACTTACACAACTGTACTTTAATGAATCTGGATATTGGCAATTAAGCACTGGAGAAAAGTCAGTGGAGTTTAGATGGCTTTCATGGTGATTTCTTTTGTGGCTTTTAAAAGAATACGATTCCTATTGGTCCCTATTGAAAAGTCAGCAGTCCGAATGCCAAGTGCCGGCAAACAAAAAGACCAAAAATCTAGGACAAGAGTGAATCTCGAACATTGCTCTTCTCCTTTAAATTTGTTTTTTTTCAGGTGGGCAACCTTCCCTGCACCCCCTGATGTGGGGGGGGGGGCAAGCCCCACCCAAAGCTACCAAACTTGTTTATACCAACTCCAAGATCGCCATACCTCAGGAAAAAAACTAAATATGCCGGGAAATAATCTTGGACTAGGTATATGTAAGTCCATTCTTTCTGTCATTCCCTCTCTTTGTTTTGAGGCTCACTCTAGTGAGTCCTAACATTTAAAATCATTACTGATTTTGTGGGGTGTTACTTAGGGTGGGGACTGAAATTTAATGACTGGGGTAGTGGTTGCTTAAGTTGGGGAGAAGTAGCTGTAGTGAGGAGATTGAGAGGAGGATATTAGTTATGACTAGGTCCAGAAGAGAGTAGTTTTATCATCTGTGCTTTGGGTTGGTGGGGGTGGGGATTCTAATAGTTGTATCACAGTCTGCTTGATTTTAATTTGTCATTTTTTTGAGGTCCATAAAGTTTTATGAAGTCACTAAGAGTTATTAGACGTTTTGAAGATGGTTTTGCTTTAGTTATTTTTTTTAAGTAGGTTTTCACATTTGTTTTTGTTCTGGCAGGGTAATGTGCTACTGCAATGTAAAGTTTCTGTTTTTTAGAGAAGGGTTTGAATAGAATTTTGCAGTTAGTGTCTCTCATTTGTGCTTACGGACTGGCTGGACTGACTGTGAATTCAATTAGGACAAGAGGATTTATATAGAAGCTTGGTTCCCATTGTAACTATTTTACCTGGTCTAGGAATGTGCATGTAAACATAGTATAGAAAGAAGTGGTACAAATCAAATAGTGTTACCATTAAGCTATGGTTCAGTGATTGCAGCAATGTCAGCATTACAGGTATCTAGGATGAAGTCTAACTATTCCAACGTGTTTTTCATGCTTCTAGTATTTAGTTGGCATAATTTCAAGAGTAGATTGTGACATATGTTGAGTGCAGTATATGAGATGGAAAACCACAGTTGGGTTCTATGTTCATATGTGTTTACTAGGCTAATGATCACAAGGGCCTTTTTAAACCTAGACATGCATCCCAAATCTTTGACAAGTTCTGATACCCTTGATCAGTATAAGCAGGGTTTGGGAGAGGAAACATTTACAAGCAGGGACCTGGGAGATGAACCATTTACAGGCTGCCTGTGTCCATTAGAGACATAGGTGCTAATCCAGGGATGAATTTCCCATTCCCCATCCAGTTGTCCAAGTTGCACTTGAATTGGGTGAGGGAGGAACTCTGCTTCACATGGACTGGGAGCCTGTTCCATAGATGGGGCAGTCTCTGGGATACATACCTGTCTCTCCAGCAGGACCTATTTATATTATAGGCAAGTTTTAAATCTTTAAAACAGTAATTCTGGTGCTGTTTGTTTTTTGTATATGCAGGAGGGCCATGAGAGTGGGGACTGACAATACCCTGTGTGCCAGGCATATATCTCACTTCAAAAGCCTGTAAGAGACAGAATATAGTGATAGGTTCTTGAAGTGGTCTGCATAGGACATTTTACTTATGCCCTGTATTCTTTTAGTGAGGAACATCTGTGGACGTTCCAGTGGGTGGATATGCCTAGTTAGGTACATACCAAAGGGGGCATTGTATTCAGTGATAGGGGTGATGAATGCTGAAAACAGTGGGACAATGGCTTTCTTGGACTTAGATGTCATACCTTTGTTTGTAAGTTGCACAACATAGAATGATTTCCTCACTACTGTAGACACGTGATGGTCAAAGGCTAGATTACTATCTGTGTGTGTCCCTAAGTCCCTGACTTCTGGGTTAGCTCTAAGGGGTGTGTTGTCAATATGGTAGTTAACAGGGGTGGATGACTTCCCAAAGGATGCATTTCTTGGCATTTAGTTTTAGTCCATGGCTCTGACACCAATTGTTTGTCTTTGTCAGCCCCTCTTGGAGAACATTTGTGTCAGTGTGGCATTCAATGACAGCTCCTAATTTGCAATCATCTGCAGATTTAGTCAGCCAGAGTCCACTGACATTGGCCTTGACTTCAGCAAAGTAAATGCCAAAAAAGGAACAGTCCAGGGACTGATCCCTGAGGGACTCCACTTGTGACTGGTGTCTTTGTAGACGTGGACTCCTGAGTTCTAACTTCATGGGTCCTATTTGTGAGCCAGTTAGCTATCCACCAGGTGACATGCAAGTTTGTACCTAACCTCTTGAGTTTGTCAACAATACTCGAGTGGGTTATTGTGTCAAATGCCTTGGCCAGGTCAAGGTAGGCAGTGTGAACCATTTTCCCTCATCCATTGCTTTGGTTACTTTCTCAGAGAAGTCCACCAAGTTAAATAGGCATGATCTGCCCTTGATGAAACCAAACTGAGTTGGGTCCTGTTTCTGGAGGTTTACTGTATCTGTTGTTGCTTGATAGAAGAAGCAGAAATAAAACTGAGAAGAGATGGCAAAGGTTTTTAAATGTATTTATTTTATTTTTGTTTAATTGGTTAAATTAAATTTTTGTAGTAACACAGGGATTCATATTTTAGTATTTTTGGGAACCTTTGGGGGCATTATATGGGAAATGGATGTCTTGTCAATAATAAAAACAAAGGGGAAAGTAGAAAAGAAGATTAGTAATGGAGAAATTAAAGAAATAGAAACTGAAGTTAAGGATTACCTGCAAACTGAAGAAGTTAGTGTAGAAAATCCAACTACACTAATATCACAGCATGGTGGAATGGGAAGCATCTGATCAGTTGACACATGCAGATACTCTGGACCCTTCTGTAGGAATCCAGTACAAAAGTTATTTTGGAGTTGCACAGAAAGGGAAGGAACAGGAAATGCTGGTAACTCTGACACAGTTAAATTTAAATCTAAAATCCATCATAAAGATACTTTCTCTAACTCCTACTTGTATTTTACTAGTGTCCACCATTACACACCATTACACACAGAAAAGAAATGTAATTAAAGTCCAGTTTATTAAGGCATCTAGAATGACCTCAGAAGATGGTCACTTTTTGGATAAGTGTAAGGAACTTAGTAATATGTTTAATGAGAGAAGGTAGCTACCTAAAATGATAGAAGAAGTAAAAAATGAAGTGCTTAAAGAAAGAAAAGGTAAATTCAATGCCATATTAGGGAGGAGAAAAGTATGGATAGGGATGATTTTTTATCCAAGGAAGTTAATAATAATGGAAACAACAAATATAAAGGAAATTATGTTATGTACTACAATAGTGGCACAAATAACACCAAGAAAGTAATTAGTAATAACTGGAAGACGTTTGCCAGTTTTTCAGATTTGGGCAAAATTCTAAAGGAACCCCTTAGATTTGTCCTTAAGAAAGGAAAACATGTTAATGAACTTTTAGAAGAGAATGCACATATGAGACGAGGAAAAAAGAAAGCTGGCATTTATAAATGTGGGGCTTGTGCACAGTGCCCCAACATACTTAATAGGGAGTCAGTTTATGTTAGGGCAAGGGGTAGAAGGATTGAGGCCACCACCCATTCAAACTGTAATAGTATGGGGGTGGTCTGTTTAGTGGAATGTAAGGGATGTGATGCCTTCTATTTGGGGAAAACTGTATGGAAACTTAAAAAGAGAATTTATGAACATCTATATGACGTACAGACCAAAGAAGAGAAGAATGCATTATATAAACATACCTTGGGATGTAAGCATGCCAGTTATACTTTCTTTGTGTTGGAAGAAATAGCTCAGGACCCAAGAGGAGGGCCATGGGAAACTAAAACTGAGTATAGTGAGGTTAATGGCAATTGATTCTTGAAGACAATAGACCACGGGTGTTAAATGAGCACATTTCCCTGGCTCCTGTCCAGAAATTAAGATATGCTAGGCTCTTTGCTGATCCATTGGGATTTTACATTTAAAATTTATTTGGGGGATTTGGTTTCTTTTCTGTGTTTTATATACTTATAATTGTTATATATTTTTATATATTTGAATGTCATCGCATTAGTATTAGTGGGTGATATTTATTGCACTTTGCATTTTATAGATATTTGTCTCAGGTGTGTTCTGCTACTAGGAATGAAAATTTTAAAAATGTAATGTTGACCAACTTCCTTTAGATGGCATTGTTGTATGCTAATTGATTAATACTGTTTAGGTTATTTTTATTTTTATTTATGAATCTTACTATTTTTTTTTATGGTTTTAGGGTTTATGAAGTAGTAAGGCGTGTTTTAACACAAAATTTATTTTTTTATTTTTTAAGACAGCATTGATTTTTATTTAAGGATTTATAGGGGGGGTCGAATCAGGATTTGGTATCTTTAAATGTACTATGCTGGATGATTAAAGTAATTTATATGTGTTAAGTTATTAACTAATTTATCAATGAGGGTTTTTGGGTATATAAGACAGTAGTTTGGTTTTGTTGGTTATCTGATGAAGTCCTTTTGACGAAAATGCAGTGATTTTGTTAATGGGGTCATATTAATAAAAGTGGTTGCAGGTTTTATCTCCTGGTGTCTGATGATTTTGAGTGCCCTAACAAACAGTTTTACAGTTAATGTTGTGGAGTGATAAAACAGTGAATTCCCATATGAAAGAGCACTGGATGATGCAGGATGTAGCTGAAGAGAATATGTCACAAGAAGATGTTCTGGAACATTCTGTAAATGTCTGCAGATAATGGAGAATAAAGAATGTGCCCTCAGTTTAGAAGAAAAAGATGTAAGGGAAGAGTAGCTTGACTTAACAGAGATGGCTAGACATATTAAGATCGATGAAAGAAATAGATTACAGAAAGTCAATAATACCCAAAATGTTAGAATTTTTTTAAAAGAAATGAACACAGTAATCAAGACTATTAGCAGAACGTCATGTGATATAACAGAAGTAAATGTATATTACTGTACAGCTAAATTAATAACAGATAAAAATCTTACCAAAAAATATAGGGCATTAATGGAAAGGAAAGGAAGAAATCAAATCAATATTAGATCACCGAACGCTTAAAAAAGCGAACGGTGATTAATCGACCCTATGTAAGCGAAAGCTTACAATGTCAAACTGTCAGAACAGGGATTGTTTTCCAAGGGAAAAAATCGCTGTTCCAACAAAAAAAAAAAAAAAAAGAAAGCAAAAAGAAAACAATTTAAACATTACATTAAGTGTGGGGCTTCACCTCCCCCCCACACCCCCTACTTAAATATACCAACTCCGTGACCGCACTACAGTGCCAAAAACGGTAAAGTAACGAAGCGGCCAAGCAAATTCTTTCCCAGGGAAAGAATTCGCTTAAAAGCCAGTTCGATATTTTGCCTTTTCAGTCTTTTAATTTCGACCAAGACTTATTCGAAAGAATGCGTCTTCGGTCTTCTAATAGGAACCCGAAATCAAATGCCATCATGGAAGTATTGAATACAGAAAACTATAAAGCAAGTACAACAAGAAGTGTCACTGTTAGAAGAGTATAGAAGAGGGAAAAGATCAACAAAAATGCTTAGAAAGCTAGACATGATAAAAGCAATGTGCAGTATTAAAATAGACCAGGCTCTATTGTGTACTATTGCAAATAATAAACTGAAGATGTCAGCACAAGCAAAAAAACTTAGAAGATATACAGAAAAATATAAAGGAGAAGAACAAAATAAAGAATTCATTGATGACCCACAATTGTTTTATTGAGAATTGTGAAACAAAACAAAAGGAATAGAAACACCATCAAAATAGGAAGAAATAGATATGTTTTGGAGAAATATCTATGAAGATCCTGTGCAACATATCAAAGATGGTGAATGGATAGACAAAGTCAAAGAAACAGTAATAAGTTCAAATATACAGGATATGAAATGGGATGAAGTAACAGCCAGAGAAACTGAAACAAAATAAAAAAGTTCCTAACCAGAAAAGATGTTGAATCTTATTCATACTGTTAGACAGTTTTATATTGTAGTTTTTAAGGAAAACTATACATAGTTGGTGTTGATTTCCTAACCAGAAAAATAACAGGCCCAGATGCAGTACCTAACTTTGAGGTAAAAGTGTTAACATCATTAAACGAAGATTTAGCCCTGAATAAGAACTACTTATATGCACACCCTGAACAGACACCATCCTGGTTAAAAACACAAAAAATTATACTCCTCCTTAAGAGTGAACCCGCAAACGTTCCCATAACTTGCCTTCCAACTATGTATGAACTATATACTGGACTTGATGCTGAGAGAGTTTATAGTTATTTAGAAGAAGACTCAGTCATGGCAATAGAGCAAAAAGGTAGCATAAGAAAGTCATATGGAACAGAGCATAATTTGTTGTTAAAAGAAGTCACAATAGAGAATTGTAAAAGGGGAAGAATCTATGACATAAATAGATTACAAAAAAGAATTTCACAGCATCCCATACTCGTGGATAAAAGAGTGCATACAGATGCATAAGCTATACTCTACATGGATTATTTACATTACAGTGAGTATGAAACAGTGGCAAAGCACTTTGCAACTAAGCCATGATAAAGGACAAATTATTATCCCAGGGATAAAAATTCAGAGGAGGGATACTGCAAGGTGACTCTGTCACTGCTACTCTTTTCTTGCCCTTAACCCATGAAACTGTCTACTTAACAGATTAGGTTATGGCTGCAACTTGGCTCCCAAACAACAACAAAATAAAAAAAAACTTCTCCTCTTCCTTTTGTGGATGATTTAAATCTGTATAGTTCATCAGATGAGGAGCTGAAAGCCCAATTGGAAGTGGTCAAAACTTTCTTAGATGATATAAGAATGTTATTTAGTCTTGATAAATGTGCAAAAGCAACATTTACAGCAGGAAAGCTGCACCACCAAGAACATATCAATCTGGGGCAGGAATGTGATATAAAGGAACTTGAGCAGGAGAGAATGTGTAAATAGTTGGGAACTGATGAGGGATCAACAATAGAACATAAACAAATGCAAACAAAACTTAGTAAAGAATATTTTAGAAGACTAAAATTAATAATGAAAACATCCCTGACATCTAGGAACCAAGTCCAAGATGTAAACTAATTTGCTCTTCCTGTTCTGTCTTACACTTTTGGGGTGACTGACCTCAAAAGGTTTTGGATTACTTGGACTGGAAAACAAGAGAAATGCTTCACGCTTATCAAATGACATAAAAATCAGTGTATACCAAGATTATCTATTCCTCATTCTGAAGGAAGTATGAGCCTCCTTGTAAATTGATTACATGTATAGATCTAAACTCATAGGACTGCATACATATGTGCTGTTCTCATCAGATTAAAACATGGTGAAAGTTCTGAATCCTGGAGAGAACAAATCTAAGATGACTTCCCTGCTTAGTTTAGTAGAAGCATATTGGTGTCAAGTGGGATTGGAAACAAAACCATAAGTAGACAAAAATCAGGTAGCAACTGAATCTGCCAAAAAAACAAAACAAAGAATGTAAGGAGAAGGGTCAGATGAGAAGGCAAGAAAAATGGAAAAGCATAAATATAGTAGCAAGTACAGAAAACTCCTGGAACAACCCCATGTCCATCAGAATCTGACACAGAAATGGTTAAGGAGAGGTAAATTTAAACCAAAAAAATGAAAGGTTTATATTAGCAGTCCTGGAGAGTGGACTATGTACATGTTGATTTTCAAAGTGAATTGAACATGAGAGAAACAGACAAATGCAGGTTATGTAAAACAGGACTTGAAAGTCACACATCTTGTTGCTGGGTGTGATACTCTAATGGCAGAGGGACTGTAAACTGAAAGGTATAATAATGTGGCATTACTGTTGCATTGGGGATTGTGCAAACATTACAATACTGAAGTATCTGAGAAATATTGGCAATGTAAGCAACAATGCATTATAGAGAATGATGAACTTTATATCACATGAGATCACCCTTTACCAACAGTTCAAAAAATAGATGCGAGAAAACCAGATATAGTAGTCCATGAAAAGAAGACAACAGTGTCTTATGTAAAGAGAGACACAAAGTCATAACATACCAGGATTTGCAGGGAGAAACAAGGTCAATGTAGAAGGAGGATACCCAGACAGTTCCAATGCTAGTAGGAGTAATGGGTCTCATAAAAAATAATTTACAGTCATATTTAGATATGTTACAGATACATGCAACTCTGTATGAATTTTCAGGAGTCAATTTTGGGTATATTGTGGGTGCTGCAAAGAGCACTTTAGGTTAACATAAAAGATAGAAACAACACTAATTACATATACTTTAATCAAACTTTGACTTAGGAATGGGGTCCATTCCTGTCAATGGTATCTTCTTCTTTCGACTTTTCCCAGTTAGGGGTCGCCACAGGGGATCATTTGTCCGCTCATGATTGGCAGTGGAGTTTTACAGTGTCGACTTGCCAGCCCGGCGCCCAACCTTCCACAGAAGGCACACGCACGCATTCATGCCTAGGGCCAATTTAGAGTGTCCAATCCACCTACAGCATGTCTTTGGGATGTGGGAGGAAACCTGATCTCCCGGAGGAAACCCACGTGACCAAAGGGAGGACATGCAGACTCCGCACAGAAGACACCCCAGCCGAGGATCGAACCGGAGAACCTCTTGCTGTGAGGCAATAATGCTAGCCGCTGCACCACTGTGGCCGCCCTATTCCTGTCAATGGTATAAGAAACCCAAAAGACTTTGTGAAATTAAAAGTGGAGAGAGACAATAGTCAGTTGGATCTAGGAAGGATGTGTGGAAGGAAACAGATGATACTAATAGGGGAGCAATATCAACAGGCAGGGAGGTGTTTAGTGGTGTCTTACAAGTGGTCAGTCATAGGTCTGGTGCACATTGAGTATTTCTATGTATATTAATGAAGGTGTTTGAGGACAGTCAATTGGTTTACAGATAACCTAAAACTGTAGGATGATACTAGATTGATAAAAGCCTACAACCTGACCCACAGCATGCTAAGAGGGTGGGGTCAGAAGCAACTTCTGAGGCTCACTACTACAAAGTGTAAAGTCTTGCATCTCAAGATGAAGAACTTCGAAAATTAGTGCCATTTGGGAAGTAATATAACTCACAGTTGAAGTACTAAGTCCCAGAGTGTAAAATAAAAATATAGAAACAGTCTGCAGCAGATTTGCCACACCAAAAACAAAGCATTTATTAAAAACAAATATTAAGCACTTTATTTAGATGCCACAGAGCAGAAGAAAGGGAATGAGTATTAATGCAGAAAGGTTTCATCTAGGTCGGACTGAGAAGGCTGTGGCAGAAGTGAACAAGGTACTGTGAAGCATCAGCTTGCTGTTCTACGGGTCACTTGTTACATCATATCTGAATATTTTATACTTTTATGTCACCATTTTAAAGAAAAGAGGGGATGCAGCAAATGAGAAATCAGTGGCAAACAGAGTGGAAGAGAAGAAGAAGAACAAAGAGAAAGGTTTATTTTGAAACTCTGGGAACCGCAATATGAGCTCCCAGAACAATGAGGATGAAAGTGCAAGTATAGTAAAATTACACTAAGTATGTGGTTACATAACTCTCATCCTGTCAGTGCAAAAAATCTGGACAAAACCAAAAATAATGGGAGGAGGGCAAAGGCCCAAAAATAGAGACAGATTTAAAATATTGCCTTTATAAACTTTGAAAGCTGCTATTATAACATGTTCTGTGTTAGCGTGTATTTTCTGAAGGGTATGAAGTCTGAAACTCAAATGTCTGTGGTTAAATGACATTACAATGAGTTTTGAATTTCACTGCATTTCTATTACAGTTGCACTTTATTTTTTGAATGTGTGGGACTCATAATTACAGGTCTTGTACTTCTGTTGGGGAACTTAAATAGAAGCTTGTGGAACCGGACTTGTTCACCCTGGCAGAGAAGAAAAGGATAAAGAGGAGAAGGGAGGTATCATTTCGGTAATGTGACAAAGCTGGCCTGAATGGAAGGACAAATGGAAGGGAGGCAATTGACAAAATGAGGAGACTAGTTTAATTTGGGATGTAAAGAAAAACTTATTCATGAAAAGGGTGACAGACACGTGGTACTGAAAGAGTTGTAGATTGTAGGTTTCCTGAAGCTTTCAGGAAGGTAGGAGACAGTGGTGGAGAACACAGAGGAGAAAGGGAGGCATTGGCACAGTACAAAATGCAGCAAAATGCACAACAGGCACACCGAGTTGGCTTTGTCTTTCTTTGTGCACATAATATAATGATCCAGTTTGCTGATAGGTTGTTTCTCAGAATCTTGTGCTGTTTGTCTCCAGTAGTCTGATGGTTCACAATACCAGATGAGACGAGAGAAAAATCCCTTTGTACTTTGACTATTCTCTTTATTCTAGTTATAAAAAAATTGTCTTGTGGTGACATCTTCAGATAGATACAGCAATGCCATTTTTCCCACTCTTCCTTTCCAAAATCTTCACAGCAGCCATCTTTTAGGAAGCACATACAGGCAGATGGACTATTCCAGGTATGTGGTCTTTTACCCCAGTAACTGCCTGTCTAAGAACTGATCAAGGTATTTACAGTCAACACAGCCATAACTGGCATAGAAACAGAGGAATTATTTCTCACCATTTGTACACAGTTGTTATATGGCTGTGAAACTGTGGTAGCTGTCCTTGTCTTCCAACATTCGTTAATCTGTCTTCCAGGGGATCAGAACTCGCTAACAGATGGTTTAAGCCAAAAACTTAATCTGAGTGGCATTTATACACAAATGTTTCACAGAGCTTAAAAGAGTGTGGAGTACCTCTAATGGATTTTTTTTGCTTCCTCTGTCAATGCACATTTTCCTCAGATCCTGACAAGGAAGAAACTGGGTGGAAATGTTTTTACTTGCATATCCTCTGGTTACATGTTTCAAGGAATCCTAATAAAAGCAACTCTAGGAATAGTTTGTTTTATTCTAATAGCTCTTTCCTGGCCAAAGCAACCACGGTTTATTTCTCTCCTTTTTGAAGTGGTTTATCAGTATGTTCAGCTTCCTGATTTTTTATCAGCTTGATCTCATAGCTTGGCAAATGATGTTTTTGTTCTATACACTGATTTTTTTTTCTTGCCTAAGTGTAGTGCAGTGCAAAGTTTAAAAAAGTTTAGGTTCTGGTAAGAATGCCATAATGTTACCAGTATAGGTGTACGTTTTGGATTAATTGTCTCACCTTGATAATCTTGCCTAATCTTATTATTTTCTTACAGTATATTTTTCTGCACCACCAGTTTGTTTCCTTTTGAATGCTTTATTATCTATAAATTCTGTTTGAATGTTGTTTGAGGCAAATAATCCAGCATCTTTTTATGATGGCTTGAGACCTTAAATATTGTGACTCGTTTTCCACACAGTAAAGCTACATGAGATGCTACTAATTATTTTATCGTCTCCAACCCACCAGGATAGGAACTTTAAACATAGCCTACACTAAAAGCTTTTAGAAAGCCACATGTGAAGTATTTATTTAGGAGAAAATTGTTTTGTCTTTCACCACTTAGAAGTTATCATATGGAAGTGTTCACAGTGTATATTAATTGTACCTTTTCACTTGTAATGAGTGAGTTATGCCTAGATAATTGAGAAGCTTGCATTTATGTAGAAACAGATCCTAGTGGCCACATCAACTGCAGATAACATTGTCTTACGTACAGATCATGGCTATAAAATCTCAGGCATGCTAAAGCATCCATTGTTGGAGTTAGCTTCACTTAATTCTTGTTTACAAATGAAAGCACAAAAAATGGTCTTATGGTCTATTGTTTTTTCTGATAACTGTAATGATCTCATGTATCTTTGATTATTTTATTGAGAGCCTCATAGCATTTGTATTTACTTTGTGTATGTTTTTTTTTATTTATTGTTGATTGGGGGTTGTTTCTCAGTTTTTTTCATGCTAGTAAGCATGTGACTGACAGGGACAGGGACATGAAGCAGACATGGCAAATGAGGCCAGAAAAATTATCATAAATATTTAGTTTCATGTTGAGTTCCTTATAGACTAGAAGTTTCTTTTTGTACTGCCAGGCTCTCAGTGAATTTGAAAAAAATGAAGATTTTGCTTAGCCTGCTTCATACTAGACACCTGTTTTATATTTTTCCTGTGGCAGAATATGTGTGCACCTGTAATTGTATAACTTGATATTAGAAATGCTGATAACACTCATTTCTGTCATTGCAGGTATATGAACAGCTTTATGACACACTGGACATTGCGGGCACTGCTGAAATTAAGGCACATGCCACAGCCAAGGTAAGATAAGTTTCTTTCAGTTTTAGATTTCTGAAAAAAAAACCACTATGCATCACTTAACTTTAAGATAATAAAATCTAGAATTTTAATTTTCAAATTTAAAAACAAACTGCTATGTAATCATTTAGAGGGTGGTTATTGATAAACACACATCTTGCCTGAAATAGCTGAAAACACTGACTAACACATACACACATACACACACGCATATATATATATATATATATATATATATATATATATATATATATATATATATAAATAAAATGTGTGTGTGTGTGTTTGTGTCTTTCGGCTTTTCCCGGTTAGGGGTCGCCACAGCGGAACTCCGGTCCACTAATGATTGGCAGTTGATTTTTACGTACCGGCTTGCTAGGCCTGACGCACAACCTATATTGTTTATATAATATATATGTGTGTGTGTGTATGTATATATACATACACACACACACACACACACACACACACACACACACACACACACACACACACACACACACACACACACACACGTATACACACACACACACACACATATATATATATATGTGTATATATATATATATATATATATATATATATATATAAATAAAAATGACATAATATATATATCTATATATATATATATATATATATATATATAATTTACATTATATATATATATATATATATATATATATATATATATATATGTGTGTGTATATATATATATATATATATATATATATCTATATATATATATATATATATATATATATATATATATATATATCCACAATAATGACATAGTCATTACCCCCCTTTACTCAGCCCTCATTAGGCCAGTCATTGAAAATAATGCCCCCTTTGGCATGTATCTGTGCAGACACACACAACTGGAATGCCCTTAGGGATACCTTACTAAAAGCATACAAGGCCTAAACAACATGTCCTACATGGACCATCTGAAAGCCCTAACATTATAATCTGTATCCTGCAGTCTGCTAAGAGTTGACTTGTGTCTGACATACAAGACACCCTCCGACCCAATACTGATGAATTTACTGCACATTAGCAAGTCAAATGGCATCAGCAATACTTGGTCTAGGGATCTAAACCTCTTCTGCAACATCAACAGAATGGTTTGGCAGGACAGGTGTGTTTCGCAGAGGATACCACTTCTGTGGAACAGACTCCCTATCCACATAAAACAAAGTTCATCCCTGTCCATTTTCAAGTGCGACTCAGATCTGTGGATGGGAAACAGAACATTTTCCCCAGGACTACCCCCTTTACTACTAATGGACAGAAGCAGCTCCTAAATGCTTTATCCCATGCATGGGTCCCCTCAAATTATCTATGGCATGGTCCCAGTTATTCTGATCAAGGATAATATATAATTATTGACCATTGGGTGGGTGAGGCCAATCTGTAACTAAATAGAATAGGTTATTTCAAGCAAATCAATGAAAACTGTTTAGGCACAAAATAGCCACAAGGATATAATTACATATGAACCCATGAACAGCTCAAAGTCAGTACAATAACAGTCTGTATTAAAATCAGAACCATAACTATGGCTGGTTCTTTAATATGAAGGGCATACCATTGTTCTGAGAATTATTGGCCAAAAGTTCAAAGATGGCCAGTAGAAAACCATTTTACTTGTATCTGTTCTTTAGTGGCAGCTTTAAGTGAGAAAAATTAAATAATTCCTTGTGATTCTAAAAAAATCTAAAGTTGCTTCTGCATTCTTTCTTTTTACGTTTGTGAATGAAAAGTATAAATATGCAAACAAAATACCAGGTTTTATTTGTGCAAGGAATATACAAACTCCAGTGTTGCTAGCAGGCTTTGTATCTTACACTGAGAGTACAACTCTGATTAATGAGTGTAAAGTAATGTAGTTTTGATGGCTAAAGTAATTTTTTAAATTAAATTCTACATTGTAACATTTCTTCTAAATTATTAGTGCAAGATGGACTATTGAATAGAAGTAAGCAAAATGAGTAATTTAAAGACTGCATGTGCCTTTTTGTCATGCTATACAGTTGAAAAAGCCGTGTAATTATTTATCCTCAAAGTTAATACATTTCATGGTTAAAGGACTGAAATATTATTACCCCATGCTTTACTTAGCATCATGAAATTATGTTTTCCAAATAGGACAGCAACAAGTAGCTAACTGATTCACAGCTTGAAAAAGCTTAAATATTTCTCATTATTATGCAGTAAAAGTATTAAATGTGGCTCTAACTGTACAGTTTGCAAACCAAATGTTTAGAATAGCTAATAAGTCTTAGTTGTGTCTTCTAGAACTAAGAAGAGCAAGAAAGGGGAGACAGTAGACAGACACTTCAAAGGCAAAGATGCAATATGTGTCGTACAAGGATATATTTTGTAATACTCCAAATCTACTGTGCAAAAGCAATGTGTTGGGAGACATGCATGAATCGTAGCAAAGCTAGCTCTGAAATCTGTCCCCAAAACTCAGACCTGTCAGCTGGATTTATAGTGTTATGCATGCTTCTGTAAGCTGAATGATTGAGCTCATTTAATAACATACAGAGGGAACTGCAGCTCAGAGGAAAAAATTCTGCAAGGTCCTGGCTTCAGTTCTGATTTCGAGTCAGTTTGTTTGCAATCTGCATGTTTTTTTTCTGTACATATGTAGGTTTCCTCCTGGTACTCCCAACTCCCAAAAAACATGCTGGTTGACTGGCTAAGCTAAATTATCCATATATTTATGTGCTGTATTACCCCTGCCCTTGTACGTCAGTCTGTGGACAAGCTCATTTACCTATTAATAAATTATAAAATACAGCTATAATGTTCTGGTTGCCATTCTGTTTACCTAGCAGTTGCCAGATTAACAGTTTGAGGCAACACTTTACTTGATTCAGTTGCTCTTGCTGCAGTAAGGAAATCCTCACTATACTACTGCATAGGGTGATCCTGTCCATTCTCACGATCTGGGGTAAAATAGTAGTACTTTTTTTGTCTCAAATGGCAAGATGTGTATGACCTTAGTAGTATTAGTTTAAATAAAGTAAAATGGAACATGTCAGTTGGTTATCTGATTTGGAAGGCTTTACTCCTAATTACAATGCCCTGACTTTTGTTTGACTAATGTATTACATACAGAAGTGCCTGCAGTAGGCAGTAGAACTGAGTAGCCAGAGGACTGGTCTTGCACTGGGTGATGGGCCTTCCTGTGTAGGAAGTCAGAGTCTAGCTCCGGGATGAAGAGCAGCATCTTCCCTTGAGCAGCATGAGTGTGTGGAAGGAATGCAGCTGCATGAAAGTATGAGGCACTCATTGCATTGTATGTACTTGAACTGGCAGGTTTAGACAGGTTAATGATCAGCTAACAGAAAATGCCTGCCTGTTGTTCATGATGGCCACATAGCAAATGATCCTTTTATCCTTCCCTGTGGCTCTAATAGTTTGGGTCACTGGTACAGCTGATTTCACCTGGAGAGGGGAGACCTCTTCCACAGGCTGATGGAACTGGGTACTAATGGTAGAGCAGAAAAGAGAAAAGAATGGGTCATCAGTGATTGGGCTGAGTTTACTGGGTTTGGGGGCCAAAAAACAGTTCTAAAAAGGGAAAGCAAATAAGGAACAGTATTCTTCACCTACATTAAGGGGATGTTTTTTATGAAATTTAAGCAAGGCATGAAGTAATCAGCAAACTTTGTGCACGCATGTATAGTTATTTGTTACATTATCATTTTTATGTATACAAACATTTTAAAGCAAATAAAGGTGCTTAATATGTCCAAAGGACTACTTGAGGTAGGATCTGTTAGACACCAAAATTAATTATGAAAATGCAGAAACACTTAAAATATTTATATTCACTAACATGTACTGTTTGCAGTTATTTCTTCTTAAAATCATTCTCATAATCAGCCCTACTGTAGATAGAATATTTATTCATTAGGCCCGATACACCTGTTTTTAACGTTCTAAAATGCAGCCAGATGTCAAGGAGAGGTTTCTGTATCCCAGTTCTTTAGTTACAACCACATTCTAATTTAACTATAATTGATGATGCAGGTCTTAAATGGTTAGACATGTTCAGCCATGCTTAAAGTTTATGAAGTAATACTGCCTTATGTGTGCACCAACAACACTTCTTGATCTGCTAACAAATGTGAAAGGATTTTTTGTTAATATGGCAAGGATAACTTTAGCATGGTGTGGAACATCTTGACAATAATAGTACTTGATGTAATGTCCCCATTCTGGGCCAGTAATCAAGGAGCCTGAAACCTCACCACTGACACTGGAGAGGGATGTTCACATGGAACAAAAATAGATGCACACAGTACTTTCAGATGCAGCTCTCTGCACCATGCACAATTTCCCTTAAAAGCACACAGGGAACACACTCAGTCCGCGGTCTGGGTTTCTGTCTCTGTCTCTTTTCAGGTCCCTCGGCAAGACTTCCCACTGCACAGCTGTAGAGCTGAGTCCTCAGTCAAGTATCCAAGCCAAGTTCTCCAGCACCCTCTCTGTGAAACCAGTTGTTTGTGTCCCTGCTCCAAGCAGCTGACACACAGACTCTTTGAGATTTGATTTGCACACACACCCACTCACCAGGGAAAGGCTGGCACTGATTTATTAGCTATGCCTCCTTCTGCCTGACTAGAAGGTAGTTACACTGCCACCAGACACTCCAAAGCCAGCTACTCTAAGGCTCTTACAAGGGTACCCAATTGTACTGAATTGCATTAATATTAATACAAATGATAGTGTTTGGCCAATGTGGTAAGGATTTCAGGAGTGACTACAGAGTCACCAAATAGATATAAGTACTGTCAAAGTTTAAAATATTCTGTAAAGGTCCAGCCACAATGAAAAATTTAAATATATTTAATAATAAATAATAAACAAATATGGAAATACTAAATATCTATTAACAATAAATGCAAGAATTTCAGAAACAGGAAATATTAAAATAACACAGATAAATAGATTCACACAGATACAGAAAAGCAATACTTCACTAATCTCACTACATTTTCCTGACTGATCTAAAGAATTACTATTCCCCGGTCACTTACTAGAGCAAGGCAAGATGAAGTAGGTGAGTGGTCTTTCTTCCTTGTCAGGTTCCAAAATCAGACTGCTTTCAGACTTCTCTCTCATCAGGTATTAAAACATAATCATACATCACATACATCTGGTCATCTGAGCCCTGGTTCCCATGCTACCCTCTTTGCTAGAAACTGAACCAGAATTTAGCACATATGTGTTACTATACACACAGACAGAGCATTACTGAGATGTGCTATTGCATCTGGAAGCTAAAAATCATAAAACACTTCCAATCTTCCTACAGGAGCTAATAAACCATTCTCTGGCACAGACATTTAGTCTCTGGTTGTAATCAGAACTGTAAGATACAGTCTTTACGGTAAACCAGGTAATTTAATTTTAGGATATTTTTCTAAAACTTAGCTATGGCTGAACTTAACCTCTTCTCTTCCAGTATCCTCTGTTAAAACATATACCTTTAAACAGTTACAATACAGTTAAGGACCTGCTGTTAGTACATTTTTAACACAAGCAGCTTTTCAAATACATTTTCATCACAAGCATCTGTACAAATCAGTTTGATATACAAATGACATATAATTCTTTACAAACTGTAGCTAGCTATGCTGGCATATGTTGCACATCCACTACCCTACTTCTCCTGGCATAGCTGGCAATACCTCACATTGTTACACTTGACATTTATAGACTTCTACTTTGCCTAAGAAAAATGAAGATTGAGTAAGTGTGTTCTTTTGGTTTTCTGGTGCCTGTCGTGTTCTGTAAATTATGCATGCATAACTTTGCATTTCTAGATCTGTTCTTGATCCAACTCATTCAAGAACTGCTTCATTAACAAAATCTGTAGAGGAAGAATCTATATCCTTTGCTTCTTATGTTTTGTGTAGAGATGCCTTTTGTAAGAAGTATAGGCAAGTATCTAATTTTCCTTTCCTTTCTTTTCTGTCTCAGGCAACAGTTGCAGCATTTGCTGCAAGTGAAGGCCATGCTCACCCAAGAGTAGTAGAGCTTCCCAAAACTGATGAAGGTCTGGGATTCAACATAATGGGTGGAAAGGAGCAGAACTCTCCAATCTATATCTCTCGTATCATTCCTGGTGGTGTTGCAGACAGACATGGAGGTCTTAAACGTGGGGATCAGCTCTTGTCTGTTAATGGCGTGGTGAGTTTCTGCACTGTTTTATTTTGTATTGTGAGATGTTTAAACTGGATTGATGCTTGCTTGCTTGTTCTTTGTGTGTTTTTTTGCCATGTGTTGCTGGATTTTAAGTAACCTTGGGCTTTCTTAACTCCAGAATATGGGTTAATGTAAAGGAAGTACCTGAAGTTGTGAACATGGGATGCTAGCCTGTCAAGTAGCTGTTAAAGATATGTCTTTAATTTCAATTCAGAGCATCTCATAATTTCAATTAAAGATGTTTTCCAATTTCTTCATATGTCTGGAAAACTCATTAAAGAAAATAAACTCATGCTTGTTCCAGTCCAAGAAGATCTCTGCTTTCTTTCATATGCCACTAGGTCAGCTATAGACAAAAGCTTCTTACTTTCATAACTTTAATATGGTCTTCTACTAATAGCAACCTCATCAAAAAAAAAAAAACACCGCCACAATTAAAACCATCTCCAGTAGAATTTGTTGTTTCATCACACTCTGTACCGTAAACTAGAACACTGATGTAAAACACCTGAAAAAACTAAACTGACACTCGGTCCAACAAAGATCCACTTTCCTACTTGGGTTACTGCTTTGCAAACTACTTAATAATCAAGCTATATTACCTTTAGCTGCTAAACTCATTAGGCAGAGTCCCTCCTGTTATCTAAAAATTAGAACTACTCTGCCTTCTACTTCCACTCCCCCAAAATCTAAGCTTAATTGCAGAAACCCCTTCTCCATTTTAGCCTCTACTCTTTGAATCGTTTCCTCCCCATCTAAAATATACCTCTTCATACCCCAAATTCAGGTCACAACTAAAAATGCACCTAACATGCAACTGCCTTATTTCAGATATATACTGTATCCTTCCCAACCAAGGCTGGCCTTAGTTAAAATGGTGCCATAGGTCTGATAGTGTCCATCCCTGCTGCTGTCTGCCCCCCCCACATACATGTTGCAGTGCTGCCCCCCCCCCCCCCAAGATTCACCCACTACAGCATCACGTCATCACTCAGTTTACTTTTTTATATCATGTTTCACATTTTGTCTTACTCAGCTTTCCCCCCTCATCTTTTAACACATCCTAACTGGACCAGACAGCACTATAATAACAGTGGCGAACATAAATGACTTCACCCAGTAGCCTGGGAACCACCAGGCCACAGAAGTCATGGATGTTCTAAATGTTCTGAGGTACATTTTATATTTTTTATAACCCTTCATTTCAGTAATGGTCTGAACTAAAATCATGACCTGGATTCTGTCTTATTTTTCATGTATCCATTCAGCATACCCTAATTGACCAAGATGTCACTGTAGTAACTGTAGAATAAATAATCAAATTAAGCAAATGGTTTGGGGGCTGCTAGGCTTACCATGGGGTTATACATGCTCTGAAGTGTATCTTAGATTTATTCTCCAACCTTTCAATCCAGTGATGGTTTGAACAAAAACATAAACAAGGAAAGAACTTTATTCTTTTGTTTTTTTTTATTCAAGAAATAAGCTATATCTGACAAAATGCCAGATCATAATAAACTGAGAAGACAAATGATTATGAGGCTACATGAATCATATATAGGAATAGTGTCTCCCTACCCCTCAAAAAAAAAAAGGATGAAAACACAAATGGCTTCAATCATATTTCAGTTCGCTCCTGTCAAACATATATGCAGCATGTACCCTCACCCAGACCCCCAAAGGCAGTCACCTTCAGTGTACCACTTTGATATCAGTCTGACCTGTGAACTGTTCTTTTTTGGTCCATAGAGCTACCATGTAGAGTTAAGCATGTACCTTGCAACAATGTGCATGCACAGAGATAAAAACGGATATTTTTCACTACAAACTGTACTGATTTCTCAAGCAAACATGCACACACTGATGCAGCCCCTAAACATCAGGTGTATCATGAGTGATCCTGATTTCTTATACAAACACACTCATACTGACACTTTCCTTGACAAGCCATGTCTTTCACATAATGTACAGTTTGCACACACACATATTATACACACTGCATGTTTACCTACAGACATATTGGAGTCACTCCAGTTCACAATGTCACATCCTTGGGGTTTTGGAAGAAACCAGACTACATGAATAAAGCCACTCAGATACAAGGAGGGCATATAGACTCTACACAGAAGAAGCCACAGCAATAAACTCAACCAGAGCTATACACTGTGAGATGGCAACTCTACTCACTGCACACTCTGCCATTGATCTTCATAATGTGCAACATTGATACTTGTGATGGAAAATGAAAGACATAATAGCCAGCTTGTTGCTATTAATACATTGCAACTCCCCCCCCAACCCCACACAAGCATAAGTCATAATAGTGCTGGTTTTAAACTGATGTTTGCAAATACATTATTTGACACTACTCCTGCCATATCAAATTAGCAGCTGTTGTTTAGTGTGATCAAATAGCAGAAATACATCACTTGCATTCAAAGATGGGCTTCATACCCATCACTTATGTCAGCTTTACTGTATACAACTCAGATATTACTAATGGTCAGAGTAATAAAGTACTCCATCTTATGTCACAAAATTGTATAATACTCTTGCAAAGTCAGATTGGTGGCTACTTAAAGTGAGTAAATGACAACAGGGTCAGTTGCTTTCAACCATAATTGGCTTCCACCCCCACCCAAAAGTTATAACAACTTCTGAGTGCACATCAGATATCTGATTGTAATAACAGTGATGGCCATGTAATGAATTTCAACATTGTTCCACAAAAACAGTAGCCACATAAAGTATTCCAAGTTGCTTTAAACAAATCATATAAGTCTTGCAAAGTCAGAATAATAAGCATTAAGCAAGTCTGTAGTTTCCTCTACAGACAGTCCCAGCAAGGTACAGCTAAATTGTCTGTGTACATCTCTGATGTCTAACCCTTATAAAATAAATTGCTTTCTCAACTTCCAATCAGAGACAAACCTAAAAATATTAGAGAAGCAAAGCTCCAAAATCAGGGACAAATTTAAAAAATTCCTCTTACTTACTTGGAGAGTTGGAAGCTGTGGTGGAGCAGCGGTTAGCATTGTCGCCTCACAGCAAGAGGTTCTCCCGTTCGATTCTCGGCTGGAGCACCTTCTGTGTGGAGTTTGCATGTCCTCCCCATGGTCAAGTGACATTAAAGACATGCAGGTAGGTGCGTGCGTGAATGGGTGTGCCTTCCTTGAAGTTTGGGTGTCAGGCTGGCAACTCAGCACCATAAAACTCCACTGCCAATCATTAGCAGAACAGAGTTCTGCTGTGGTGATCCCCAACTGGGAAAAGCCGACAGACATTACTTTTACTTACTTGGAGAGTTGAGAGAATACCTGTTTTGCATGGCACACATTTTCTGAATGATATGAAATCAGAAACTTAAAGGTCTATCATTATGAAGAAACTGCAACTTTGTTTAACTGACCAGAAAAATCACAAATTTTATTGTCAAGAAACAAAAAATATGAGATTCATGGACATTCATAACTCTCAAGTTATTTGTTGAAGAATCAGTGACGAAGATAAAAATAATTATGTGTAGTGAAAAGATTGACCCAAAATCAGGAAAACTACTCTGATTCACATTAAATGTTAATAAAACAACAGGCATACCTTTCAGCTTCTGGAGAAAAGAAAACATAATGGGGGGAGAGGGCAAAGGACCAAATCTGGGACAGATTATCTGGCAGTTAGTGCAAAGGATTAAGGTGCTGAAATGTTAATTAGCAGCTTCCTGTAACCAAATGGTACAAGGTTTGATCCCTCCCATTTCCATTTTCCCTTCTGTGTGTGTCACTTAACCAGACAATACTCCTAGGTCAACCCTGAAAAGGGATACAAGTGTCAAGTAGGCTTACCTGTTCAACACATGTATAAAATTAAAAAAAAAATCACATGTATAAAATAAAATAATAAAATTATTCTAATTCACTTAAAAAGTTAATAGAAAACAGGTTTTCCATCAAAATGCATATCCAGAAGAAGTGTAAAAATATTGATGTCTGTCATTATTAACTGACTGATCCTCAGGAAGTTACTGGAAACTCAAAAAAAAAAATATATATATATAAAGAAAAGAGCAAAAATATAAGGCAAAATCAGGGACAGATGAGAGACATGATAACAGACTGCATCAATTTGCATTTTAGAAACAATAATAGGCAGGAAATGCTAACCTCTGGTTTTATTGGCTAAATGTAATCATCTGTTCACCTGAAAAATCAACTGTTTATAACACAAACATTAATAGAACAATAAGCATTGCATCAATAAATATTTTCTGAATAATAACTAGGAAACATAGTTTGGTATCACCTACAGTAATCCTCAGTGATTTACCAGAAAACATCAAAAAATTTCAAGGGAGCATTCTGCAAAGCCAGAAACAGTTGAGGGGACTATTGTCAGGTACTCTAAGAATGTATCTGGTTGCCTGGCGGGATTAAAAAAAATAATTTTCCTCATACTCTTCCTGGCCACTACTGCTGCTGCTACTGCTACTGCTACTTTCTCTAAAACATTCAATATGTGTAGGCTTTCTACTTCTTAGAGCTTCATAATTTGAACCTGGCCAATCAGTCTACTCCTTGAGTTAAGTCAGAATATAACACTATTTGGCTAGGGGTAACTTTCTGCCAATGTCAGGCAGAAGTTAACAGATGCAGGATGAAGTATGAGGAAGATAGTGAGTATTAAGGGCTGTGTAGTAAGAAAACACCAGAGGATAATGATGGATAAGGAAGGTATCTGTAGACAGCAGGATCATACTGGGGGAGACTGGCCTACATTTAGTTTTAAAGATAATTCCAAGGAGGGGTTAGTGGTTTCTAAGTGAAAGGGCTAACTGAAATGAGAAAAGCAGAGCTTTGAGCAAGGACAACATACCCCCAAGGGTTGACCCAGTAGTTAGGGATTTGGGGAAACATATAGACAGTAATCTACCCTTTGACCATCAAATGTACAATAGTGAGGAAATAATTTTATGTTGCGTAACGTATAACAAAGATATGGCATCTAGGTCCAATGAAGTTATTGTTCCACTGTATTTGGCATTCATTAGACCTGTCATTGAGTACAGTGCCCCCTTTGGTATGTACCTAACCAGCCATATCCAACATTTGGAACGTCCACAGAGGTTCCTCACTAAATGACTACAGGGCATAAGTAACATGTTCTGTGCAGACCACCTCAAGGCCGTGCCCCTGTATTCTGTCTCCTACAGACTGTTTGGAGGAGATCTATGGCTGGCATACAAGGCATTGTCGGACTTCACTTTGGTGGACCTCCTTCTTATCCACAAAACAAACAGCACCAGACTTGCCCATTCTATATACTTAAACCTTGCCTGTGATATAAATAGGACCTGCTGGAGAGACAGGTATGCATCCCAGAGACTACCCATCTCTGGAACAGACTCTCCATCCATGTGAAGCAGAGTTCCTCCCTAACCCAATTCAAGTGTAAGCTGGACAATTGAATGGGGAACAGGAAATTCATCCTTGGTTTGTCACCTATATCTCTAATGGACGTAGGCAACCTGTAAATGGTTCATCTGCCAGGCTCCTGTTTATAAATGTTTCATCTCTCAGGCCCATGCTTACACTTATTAAGGGTACCAGAACTTGTCAGAGATTTGGGATGCATGGCTGGGCTTAAAAGGGCCCTTTTGTTTGTTAGCCTAGTAAACACCTATGAACCTATGAGATGATAGTTTGTTTTTATTAATAAAAAATGGTAGTTGTGCATTTTAGGATTGAACATCATTATATTACCCTTATAATGAGAGGGTGATTTCTAGACAGTCTAAAGAGAAATAGTTTGGGGATTTGGATGTATCATAAATGTAAGTGCATCAGGCTGACAGGTGGTGAAAATTAAGCAAATGTTGGAAGTTTTGCCAATGGAAATGACTCCTGAAACAGTGAGGTTAATACACCGTTATACCAACAACTACTTAAGCCAGATATGCAACACTCTGTACAGTTTTATTTACTACTTATGATAAAGGAGACACACTTAGCTGACAGTACTTAGAAGAAGGTTATTAGAAAAGCAATAGGGATTAATGAAAAAAAAGATTAAAAGGTTGATGTGTTTTCAGTAGAGGAGAGAACGAATAAAATGATATAATGTGACTGCATATGACTGCTTGGGAAAGACTGGGTGAGATGCATTTCTTGAGGAATTACTGAAATTATAGGGAGAGGTCATAACAGGTAAATTACTCTCAGCTCTGTGGCAGAGAGGGATGAAGCCCTGACTACAGCCCTAGTGATCTGGGCTCAACAAGAGAGTCCAGGTCACTGGGGAAGTCAGCCAGGGGGCATGGCAATGTATGGGGAGAGACTAGTAGTCTGGCCTGATCTGGTGCAGTGCTTAACACCTTGTGAAAAAACAGATGTGAGAGTAGGCATGACAAGGACCAATGTAAGCATTCTATTCCACCAAGCAGCATGTGGCTGGAAGTGTGTGTGTGTGTGTGTGTGTGTGTGTGTGTGTGTGTGTGTGTGTGTGTGCGTGTGCGTGTGTGTGTGTGTGTGTGTGTGTGCGTGTGTGCGTGTGTGTGTGTGTGTGTGTGTGTGTGTGTGTGTGTCTGTGTGTGTATCCAAACCCCGTGGCTAAAAGTGGAGGTCTTGTTATGGCAGGGCACCCATCAAATTGCCGTAATATAAAAGAGTTAAGGAGGAAATAAATCATTGTCATGGTGATGGAATATCTAGTGATCATCTCTTGTCCCCATCATAAGCCTATAAGTTGGGGAACCATGATGTAAATGTCCTGTGGAGAGAGGAAACTTCCAGGAGTGCTAAGATCACTGGAGCAGGAGAATGAAAGGCCTGATTGGCAGATGGAGGAGGAGGGACTGATAGCTGGCAAAAATCAGAAAACAAGAAAACAACTGGAGAATGACTGGAGGTGTTTTTTTTTTTTTTATTCCTGGAGAGGTTTCTTGAACCATGGAATGCTTTTACACCAAAGACTGAAACAATACAAATCTCATGAACTTTAATTATGCTGAGTTAGGAATGGGGCCCATTCTTCAATACTCTAAACAGTTGGAGAACTTTTGGATACTGAAAAAGCCAGAAGAATGAAGTTGGGAACTGAGTAGCTTATGCCAGCCCTTTTATCCTGGGGAAAAGAACTCTTATCTCTTCTGAGGTCTCCCTCCCATTGTAAGGATACTATAATGATTCCTAATCCCAAAGTACATGCGGATATCAAGTTAGGTTAGAGGGGTGCTGGATGATTAATTCATTGAAATTGTGGATAAAGAATCTACTTGAGGGGCTAGTCACAGTTTTCTGAAGAAGTTAAATTTCTAACATATGTCTGTTTTGCTGGCAGTGTTTTATTACATTTTGCTTCTGCTGTTGGTATAGTAAATTGTATGTATTTTGGTTTCCAAAACTTGTTGATTTTTAAAGCTGCTTCTGTACTGCAGTACATTCCCTGCTATATCCCCAGTGTTAAGAGCACTTTACTGCAAGCCAGCAGAGGTCAGGAAAGGTTAAATGTAGCATTAAATGCTTATACTTAACATTTCTATAGAACTTTTATTGCTGCAAAGCCTTTTTCTATGTAAGTACCTTGCACATTTTGCATCCTTGTTTCTCTATAATCTAACTAAACAATACATATGTGTCGGTTTTTAAATGTAAAAACTATATTTTTTAAATATTATGCTCAATTTAAAATGTAAATAATATGCACTTTTTCTTTCCCTTATGTCTGTTGGCCCAAGTCACGGCTGAAAGTGACTCCTGCAGCTGCTAATCCACTTTTCAAACAAATAAATGAATAAATGTGAGTAAATGGCTGTAAGAGAGCACTGACTAGCTGAAATGTGAATACATATAATATAATCATGTTTTTTAGTACCATTTTACTAAAATCTTGCTAATACCTCCTTTCCTGCTGTTTTGTAAAAAATGACATTTTAAATAATGTCCTACCTGTTTCATTTATGATCCATAGCACCTTTTCCACATTCTTCCACAGTCTCTGAAGTACTTATCAACCTGCTCAAGAAGAAAGCTTGTGTATCTTCTTTCCTTTCTTGTCCTTCATGGTGCTCATTCTGAGAACACTATGGGGCATTTATAGCTCACAGTTGCTGGCATACCATCCACTGGTTGTTACTGTAAAAACTAGGGTAATGTCCAGTACTGAAACTGCAATGTCTTTTTCTTTGATCTGTGGACAGTGGACAGCAATATGAATGATTTCAATCCATGTGCCCTTCTGTATCATCACCCAGTGCACTGGGTTTTGCATTTTCTGCCTGACTTGTATTATTTCTTCCTCTTTATTCTGCTTTGTGCTGCTACCCTTTTGTTTTTTCTTTCTCCTTTTTTTATTCTAGGATGTTTCCTTTGACTGATGACAATCAAGACATATTCAATATGACTTGAGAACATTCATTCATTCATGCCAAATATTCTCAGTATGGAGGAAGGGCCATCATCCAGGCAGCCATGGGGGTCTATTGTTACTCTATGCTCCCTGTAGAGGGACAAAGACCTTGTCCCAACAATCCAGTTATTCTGACTTTCCTCCCAGACCGAGGCCATATGCTGTTACCAGCTGTAGCCAGCCCCTCTCCAAGCCAGCAGGGTGCATCACATCAGCTGCAAGCTATGGAGAAGTTTGTCCATGGCCATAGCCCCACCCTAGTGGCTGATATCAGTGCCTGCATCACCATGGGGACTTCCTGCATTCTCCCTTGATGTACAAGTGCTCCCAAAGACACACTTGCACATAGGCACATTCATAAACACACACACACACACACACACACACACACACACACACACACACACACACACACACACACACACACACACTCGCTCTTGCAAGTTCTATCATCACTGACTTGAGAGCACCATGTTCATGGCCCTCCAGTAATGGCCATTGGTGTTGTACATACCGTTTGCTTGCAGTGTAGTAATTTGCCACCAGGAATCCACTATTTCCTCTGCCCCAGCATAGAAGGACTGGCATACACCATTCAGTTCCTCCCCCTACCTTTTCCAGCACCCAACCTGCTGCTTGAATTTGGACTATCTGGGTCACAGTCAGACTTTTATCCCTCTGCACCACAGAACTAGGGTCACATTTTATATTTCCATTGCTTGCATGTCAGATTTATGATCAAAGCATTTTCTAATAGATCAAGTAAACTGGTATACAAGAGTAGCTATAGTTAAAGGGTATACTGCATGGTCAGCTCTGATTGTGTCCTACACATAACTGTATTATAATCAGAGATGGATCATGGTCAAATGGGACCCTAGGCAGGGTAGTGCCCCATTATTTGTGTCTCTTCACTCAAATACCATAAACACTGTTCAAAGCTGTCAGTATGTACAGTATGTTCTTTACTTTTGAAATGATTACTGAGATGTGAATTTAATTTAAAACTTATAATTTATTTACCATTTATTGACCAGGTTAGTCCCTCTATGCTACTAGCCTCTTTTCAGGGAATACCCAAGATAGTATTTATTCTACTAGGGGAAATTCAGCCAAGACACTGGGGAAATTCCTCTACTATTGTCAATAGGTGGCATGGGATCTTTTATACCCACTTGAGCTACAGCGACCTCAGGCAGATGGATTCTTGGTTTAACATTTCACCTGAAGGATGACACACACAGGACTGCCGCACCCCTATTATGCTGCACTGTAATGTCAGCAATCCATCTACCTGGTGCGGGAATAAAACCCATAGCCTTCTGTACCAAAGGCAAGTGTGCTACCTGTTGTGCCACTAATACCACTTTCAAATTTTGTAGCAAAATCACTGATGTTCATTTGTTAAACACAACAAAATAGTTGCACATTGAAAGAACAGGTAGCATGAGCAACAGTAAACTTCTCTTCCTTTGAAGCTCACATTCATTGAAAATACAACTAGCTAGTGGCTGATTAAGTGTACCTTGGTCCCTGGACTGTTACCACACTATGGGCCACCTGCATACATTTTTAAGACCACTCATAAATGAATTTGTTCTTTGGTTAACCATCATGAAATTTTTAAACTTCTTGTTTAATACAGCAGCACCTTTTATCAGTAAGCAGTTAAACAAAAATATATGAACCAATAATGACAAAAGTACCCATTTCGGAACATTTCAACTAACTCTAATGACATTGACTGACAGTAATTCTGAGTGAGTTACCAAAGCGTCTAGCAGTTTGGTGTAGGGGATTCAGGCTCCTATCTCCTATAGTTAACTTAATTATCTAAGTTGTCAGTGTTTTACTTAAATAAATTTCCCTCTCTAATAAGGGCATTTCACCCCCCCCCCCACACACAAACACAAACACCCTAACTGCTGTTATCCATGTTGTTTTGTTTACATTACCTGAAAAAAAAGCTGCTGCTGTTTGAGTTCGGACAATCAAAATCTCACAAGCACGCCATTGGCTGGAAAGGAACTGGAAGATCTTAAAGCAGCAGGTGCACAACAATATCAAGCACAAAAGCTTTTTTTTTAATTAATGCCCTGACTAACCCCCCCCCCCCCAGGGTCAGCTCTGGGCCCCTAGTCTCCTAATGCTGGAGCCTGCCCTGATTATAATGGTATAAAGCCAATCTGTCTGAAACTGTTTTGCAAAATACAGAAACTTCTCCAGTTTAATTTCATGCCTTCAGGATGATGTGAAGGACTTTTCTTACGATGATGCAGCAGCATATAGTGAAAGACTGCTATAATAAAATAAAAGGAAATGACTTGATTTCAGCTCTTCATACTGAACAAAAATAGTGTTTAAATCATTACACTGAGAAATTCAGTGTTGTATACTTTTCCTGTTGAGAAGGCAACCAGTCTGCAAGCATGTAATCTGTATTACAAATGCCTTTATCTCTGTGATGTTTTAAGAGCTGAAATTAGTTGCGTACTTACCACAATGACAGCTTTATAAGAGACGGTCCACCTTTGGTAAACTTTGAGGCTGATGCTGTAGGCAAAAGGACCACTCTCCTACATAACGCTGTACAGCTTCAGAGCTAATACACTACCTAGAGTGACTTGTCTGTCAGGTGCTACACAGTCCACAGTGGGAATATAAACCTCAGTGAGGTTTATATTGTATCTGCTGTGTCTGTGTTATCACTAAGTGAAGAAATCTGCCAGAAGTAAGGAAGTCTGCTAGAGGAAAAGTGGAAGGTTTCTATACAGAAATATAATCTATTCCTCACTGTAAGTAGACAAGCAGAGAAGCCTGAAAAGGTTCAATGCGCCACATTCCTACATGCTGTACAGGAAATAAGTCATAAACGTATTTAGCTTTCTTGAATGCAAAGTAACAGTACTTAAGATAAAAATTCAACGGCTGTTAGCCCAGAAAGAACTTGACATATATTAGTTGCTTGTTCTTTACGACAACACACGGTCCTAAGTGCAGTATAGATGCTTATGCTACTGAGATGAAGAATAGAGCTAAAGATTGATTTTGGTGAGTTGCATGATTTTCTAATACAATAGAGTACTTATGGTATACCAACTGATGAAACTAGTGAGAGGCTTTCCAAAGAAACAGAACAGACCTTTTCAAAAGCTGTGCAGGTGTGCAGACTGAGATTATTAGTACAGACGTGAACATTTTTTTGAGAAAACAGATGAGTTAATAAGGGAAAGAATAAGAACTGAAGAACAATACATTGTAAAAACAATAAATATGAACAAGAGTAATATTTGAATCAAAGATAACAGCCATCTGCTCTCATTGTTTAGGTTGAAGGCTACAGTAGGTGTAGCTTTAAACATAAGAGTACTTGTCCGGCATTAAATTAACTCCATGTTATCTGCTAAAAAGGATGCTTCTCTAAACAATGACAAGTGTGTTCAAAATAATCTGCATGTTGCTGAACAGAAGTATGAGAAAGAACTGTGCTGGTATTGTGAAAGTAAAAAGAGGCTTAAACAAAGTGAAGTCTGTATGTGTCTCTAAGATGTAATTGCAAGCTAAACAGATGAAGTTATATAAAAGTCTACTGGACAGAATGTTGAATTTAAACTAGATATAAGAGTAGAGTAACATTCTGCCTGAAAATATCTTTAAGCCATTATAGATTATAAAATAATGAAGAGAGAATTATGTGCACAATGTTAACCTATACTAACCGTCAAATGGCATCTGATTGATAACTTACTTATGTCAGTCCAAAACTGAGAAGTTACAACTTTTTTTATTCAGTCAGCATTTTAGGTTGTGTTGTTTTTGAGAACCTAGAAATGACAATAGCAGTGTCAGTAACACAACAAGCAATGCAATCACATTTGATGCTGATAGACTTAAAGGCTGTGGATTCTGTTCCATCTCCAAGTGATTGGATGCCCTGTCTGAATTTCCATTAGTACTGTAAATACCACCTTGGGTCTTCCCTGCAAAGAGGCCACTACAGGCCCAGATGTAGTACCTAACTTCTGGCTAAAAGTCTTAACATCTTTATATGAAGATTTAGCCATGAGTAAGAACTATTTGTATGTGTACCCTGACCAGACACCAGACTGGTTAACAATAGGAAAAACAATACTCCTACTTAAAAGCGAACCGGCAAGCTATCCAAAAAACTATAGACCAATAACTTGCCTTCCTACGATGCATAAACTATACACTGGAATTGATGCTGACAGCGTTTATAGTAATTTCAAAGAAAATTCAACCATAGCAATAGAATAAAAGGGTAATACAAGAAAGTCATATGGAACAAAGGATCATTTGCTGTAAATAGTCATAATGGTGAACTGTAAAAAGGGAAAACATCTAAGTATGGCATGAATAGACTATAAAAAAGCATTTGACAGTATCCCACATTGATGGATAAAAGAGTGCTTAAAAATGTATAAGATACACCCTACACTGATCAATTACATTACAGTGACCATAAAACAGTGGCAAATCACTTTGCAGTTAAGCCATGATAAAGAACAAGTTATTATTCCAAGGATGCAAATTCAAAGGGGAATATTCCAGGGTGACTGTCTGTCACTGCTGCTCTTTTGTCTTGCCCTAAATCCATTAAATTGTCTACTTAACAGATTAGGTCATGGCTAGAATTTTGCTCCCAGAAAACAAAGTGTAAAGTCTTCTCATCTTATTTTTGTACATGATTTGAAACTGTATAGTTCATCAGATGAGGAACTAAAAGCACAACGGGAAGTGGTCAGAACTTTTTAGATGATATAAGAATGTCATTTGGTCTTGCTAAGTGTGCAAAAGCAACCTTTAAAGCAGGAAAGCTGCAGCACCAAGAAAGGATCAGTTTGGGACAGGAAAACTTGAACAAGAGGGAGTGTATAAATATTTGGGAATTGATGAATGATCAACAATAAAACATGAACAAATGCAAATAAAACTTAGTAAGGAATATTTTAGAAGACTTAAATTAATGCTGAAAAAACATTGACATCTAGGAACCAGGTCCAAGCTATAAACCAATTTGTTTTTCCTGTCCTAACTTACAGTTTTGGAGTGACTGACTGGCCCCAAAAGATGTTGGATAGGTTGGACAAGGAAACAAGAAAGATGCCTCATGCTCATCATATGGTTTATGACAATCAGTGCATATCAATATTATATATTCCACATTCTGAAGGAGGTATGGGCCTCCTCGAAATTGATTACATGTATACATCTGCAATCGTGCAACTGCATACATATCTGCTGACCTCACAAGATCCAAACATAATGAAAGTTTTGAAATATGAGGAGAATAAGTCTAAGATGACTTTCCTGCTTAGCGTAACAGAAGCATTTCGGCATTAAGCAGGAATGGAAATCAAACTATTAGTAGATAAAAATCAAAAGAAAGAATATAAGGTGAAGGATCAGATAAGACAAGAAATGTGGAAAATGCAGAAATATAGTTGCAAGTATAGAAAACTCTTGGAACAACCTCATGTTTATCAGGATTGAATGCAGGAATGGTTAAGGAGAGGTGAATTTAAAACAAAAGATGAAAGGTTAATATTGGCGGCCCAAGATAGTGGACTATGTACACACTGGTTTACAAAGTCCATTGAACATGTGAGAGAAACAGACAAATGTAGGTTTTGTAAAACAGAATTGGAAACAGTCGGACATCTGGTTGCTGGTTGTGGTATACTAATGGCAGAAGGACTGTATACTGAAAGGCATAATAATGTGGCAAGACAGTTGCACTGGGGATTGTGCAAACATTATAATACTGAAGTAGCTGAAAATTACTGGAAACATGAGCCACAAAGCATAATAGAAAATGATGGTTTACATCACATGGGATCATTCATTACCAACAATTCAAAAAAACAGATGCAAAACAGAGACACAAAGTCATAGAATACCAGGATTTGCAGGCAGAAATGAAGGCAATGTGGAAGAAAAATACCAATACAGTTCCAGTAGTAATAGGAGCAACTTGTCTTATAAAAAATAATTTACAGTCATACTAAAGTATGTTACTCTGTTATATGTTATTAAGATATGTAACTCTGCATGAATTGCAGAAGGAATTATTACTGGGCACAGTGCGGGTGCTGCTAAGAGCACTTCTGTTTAACATCGAAGATTGAAACAATATTAATTTCATGGCCTTTAATCATACTTTGACTTGGGAATCGGGTTAATTCCCGTCCTGTAAAAATATTTTTGTATTTTTTTGTATTTTTACAGCTTTACGTGTTTTATTAAATTTGTTTGCTTATATATCTCTCTGCCTAGCCAGCTTTTTTTTGTTTCAGTGATTTGTGATTTTTGCCGGTTGCTCTTTCTCTCTTTACAGTTTTCAATTATTATAATCAGGCATGGGAGTGTAGAGGGAAAGCCTCCCAGTTGAGGTAGGGGAGTTAGGGAATGCAGCCCTCCCTAAAAAAAAAAAAAAAAAATGCCCTGGGGTCACACCTACACTAAAAAAATATTTTAATGAAAGACTGCATCCTTCTTTCTTTATTTATTTATTTTAATTAATGAATTCATTAATTCATTCACCCATTCATTCATTCATTCATTTATTTAGAACAAGAACAATCTAACAATCTTGAAATATGCAGGTTTTACTGCAAACAATGTACTGCTTGACTGGATGTTGTACATAGATTCATAGTTTCATATGTTTACTAGGCTGGGAGCATGTGGTGTGATTGAACATAATTTCAGAGAATGCAAAGAGAGCAAGTGCTGTTCGCCAAAATTATGTTCAATGACAGTGGAGTTTGCTTCTTTTTCCACTGTTGTGTAACCTCAGAGTTTGTATATATAAGTCCGGGGGTGTGTGGGGTGTCCCCCCCACGGGGGGGGGGGGGTGCAGGCCCCCCCCAACAACAATTGCCAAGTTATTCATCAAAGGTGGTTTCAATGAATGGTTTTTGTTCATCAAAATTACCTTCAAAGAGTCGACATGAATCTTACTAGGCTGATGATCAACAGGGCCTTTGTTAGCCTAGTTGTGCAATCCAACCCAGTTGTGTCCCTGTGTATCATACACGTTTATAAAGAGTTGGTATGTTAGTTAGGAACTCTCTAGAGGTTACGGAGGCGTATGGCAGTTTAGGCAGTACTGCCTGCCTTTGCCTGTCAGAGACACGCAGACCAGACCCAAGTAAACATCTGATTTCCTGTCCATTGGTCAAGGTTACAATTAGAGTTATGGATGGACTCTGCTTTATATTGGATGGGGAGCCTGTTCCAGAGCATGGAAATCCTCTGAGACACATATCTGTGTCACCAGCATGTTTTACTTATGTCACAAGCAACATTTAAATGCTTGGATCTCGTGGTACTCGTATTGTCAGTTTTGTGGATGTACAAAAGTTCCACCAGAGCTGGATGCAAGGATGCCTTGTATGCTAGGCATAGATCACTTCTCAGTAACCTGTAGGAGACATAGTGTAGAGAATGGGCTTTAAGGCAGTCTGTATAAGACAATGAGTTTGCACCTTGAATTCTCCTGGTAAGGAAGCAATGCCTGGTCAGGTACATGCCAAAGGGGGCATCATATTCAGTGCCCCCTTTGGCATTTACCTGATCAGACATATGCATGCCAAAGGGGGGATTATACTGAATGATGGGTCTGATAAGAGCCAAATAAATTGCTACTAAGACTTCCTTGGACCTGGATGCCATGCCCTTACTTAAAAGTTGGGCAAAGTAGTATGATTTTCTTACTATCTTGGCCACATGTTGGTCAAAGGTCAGATTGCTGTCTTCATATTTTCCCAGATCCCTGACCACCAGGTCAGCTCTTAGAGGTGTCTTATGGATGGAGTAATTAGTCTGGGTGGCAGTTTTCTAAAAAGGCACTATAATGCATTTCTTGGCATTGACTTCTAATCTGTGACTTTGGAATCAGTCATTTGTCCGTGTTAGACTCTCTTGTTAGATGTTTGTGTCATTTGGCAATCTATAATAGCTCCCACTCTGCAGTTGTTTGTGAGCATGGTCAGCCAAAGGCCCTTGACATTAACCTTTACCTCTGAGAATTAGATGCCAAGTAGGAGCGATCCCAGCATGAAACCCTGAGGTACCCCACTGGCGAGTGATCTTTTAGTGGAGGTGGTCTCACTTATCCTGACTTCTTCAGTCCTGTCTGTGAGCCAGCTGGGAACCGAGGAAATTATTTAGGGGTCTAGGCCCAGTTCAGTGAGTTTATCAACTATACCCTATTGGGGTATTTTGTCAAATGCCTAAGTCAGGTCCAGGTAGGCAGTTACACACTATTTTACCATCATCAATTGCCTTGGTGACCTTCTCAAAGAAAGAAAAGAAGCCCACCAGGTTTAAGAGACATGACCTTCCCTCAACAAAACTAAAATGGATTGGGTCTAATGTCTCAAGGTTGCTTATGCCATTTTTGATTATTTCTATGATAATTCAATCAATTCCATGGCTTTGCATATTAGACTAGAGAGACTAATAGGTCTGTAGTATTCTGGGTCAGGTGATGGAAAGTATGATAACCATTGCAGTCCTCCATTCTAGTGGTACAAAGCCTGTTTTGAGGCTATAGCTGAAAAGTGGCAAAAATGGTCCTGATAGGTCATGTTTCAAGCTGTGTAGGAGGCATCCTGGGATATTATCTGGGCCCACTAAGGCTGTGTTTTTTGCCTCAGCGAGCACCACCAGGACCTGCTCCCTGCTAATAGTTGAAGGGAGGGTTATGCTTGGTATTTCATTGGGGGAGGCAGGGGAGATTTTTGAGCAGAATTTGTCAGCCATCAAATTCACTATATTTCTCTGCTCAGTGAAGGTGGGCATCACTGAACACCAGTTTGGCTCATTGCTGTGTGCTGCCTTTGAGATTTAGCACATAGCTGTAGAAGGCTTTGTAGTTGCCTTTAGCTTGAGGCTATCTTGACCTCATAATTGGCCTTGCTTGGCTTAATTAGTCCTCTTAGTTTCCTGTTTAGTTCAATTAAAGAGATCCTGTCATTATGGGAGTTGCTTTTCCTTATTTTAGTCATTTTTTCTTTTTGTTATATACCCTATTAGGGTTAGGATTCTAACAGTGTAGTTTGTTTTTAGAGCTTGTTTTGAGCTTACACTAGTGGGTACAGCAGCCTCTATACAGATATTTACATGATTATACAGGGTCTGTGTGAACAATTTGCATAGGTTGCTGTGAACTCGAGGTTGGGAGGGGCACTGAATTTTGATAGACTATTGCTTAATAGGATGCAGTTTGCTTTGGAATTATTCCTAACTGATACAGAATTTGCTTGGGTTACTGAGTTGATTTTTATTTCAAAGGAGACAGCTTTGTGGTCTGACCTCACTGGTGAGGACATGGTACTGTGGGGGCTTGGGGGCCAGCAATCTCCCATATTGGTGAGTACCAGATCCAGTATGTTTGAACATCTGGTGGTTGCGTGCACTATCTGGTCAAGGGTATTTGTGTTAATAAAGTCCTGGAATTGTTGTGCCTACAAGTATGAGCTAATTTGTGTTTCCCAGTCTATAGAGGGATAGTTAAATTCCCCCATGAAATGGGTATTTGGTTTAATACTGAGTGTCACCAATAGGTCCAGGTATGAGCTATGGGATTCTAGGGACATAGAGGGTAACTTGCAGCTTGCTAGAATATACTATGGGACTTTGTCTATGGTTATTTGCAAGTAGATAAATTCCAGGGCATCTTCATGTTTAACCAACGTAGAGTTATGCATGATGCTAATATAGATTGAGATGACTCCACCTTTTGTCCCTGTCTGTGAAGCTGATGGTCTAACTGTGTGGAAGGCACTGAAACTTTGCACTGCTAGAGTATTTTCTGTGGATTTAAACCATGTCTCAGTGACAGCAAAGATGTCTGCATTCTCCAGAGTGAGGAGAACTTACTGGGTGTGGAGTTTGTTGTTTAGGCTTCTAGCATTGAGCAGTAACACCGTTTTAGTTTTTTGGGTTTTATTTGTTATGTGAGTAGGTTTGTCAGTTTGGCATTGCCTAAAAAGGGCTCTAAGGGGTGGATACTGTTTAGCCAATATTTGGAAGCCTGTGGAGACAGGTGCAGACCATCTTTTTCAAAGTAACATGGTTTGTTAACCATGTCCTCTTATGCTGACAAATATTGAACTCCCCTGGAAAGACCAGAAACTAAGCCAATTATTGAAGTCAATCACCTTTTGTTCATGCTGTAGCATCGTCCTTGGTGGAGTTAAAACGTGGCTCAATGCAAGGCACATACCTGCCTGAGACATTCAGCGAGATGAACAGTATCATTCTTCATATTGTCCAGGGAAGTACATCTATGTCCATTAACACCCACATGGACTATGATAGAATCATACTCATACCTGTCTGTGGTGTAGTGGCTTGAGTGCATGTGTAACTTGGTGAAACCTGGCTCCAGAGAAGCAACTAATTGTTGATAAGTTCATAGGTGTATACTAGGTTAACAACCACTAGGGCTCTTATAAGCCATGCAACCTAAATGTGACGCACACATTTGATTTATATAGGGGGTGATTTACTGACTGCCTCTGTCCATCAGAGACATAGGATCCAGACCAGGAATGATTTTCAGATTTACCCATTCATTGGTCCAAGCTGCGCTTAAAAAAGGGATAGGGAGGAACTCTGCTTCACATGGCTGGGGAGCCTGTTACAGAGAATGGGAATTCTCTGAGAAACATATCCATCTCTCCAACATGTCCAGTTTGTCACAAGCAAAATTTCAGTTTTTTAATCTAGTAGTTCTGATGTTATTTGTTTTGCAGATGTGCAAAAGTTCATCAAAACAGTGTCCAGGGATGCCTTGTATGCCAGGCAAAGATCCCCTCTCAGAAGTCTGTATGATACCAAGTAAAGAGACAGGGCTTTGAGTCATTGTGTTTACTCCCTGTATTCTTTTTGTAAGGAACCTCTGTGGACATTCCAGTTGCTGCTTATGTCTCGTCAGGTATATACCAAAGAGGGTATTATATTCTATGATGGCTCTGATGAAGACTGAGTACAGTGGTACGATAACCTCCCTGGACCTAGATGCCATGCCCTTGCTAGATGAGCAGCACAGATGGATTTTCTTACTACCTTGGATACATGCTGTCTGAAGGCTAACTATTATCCACATTAGGTCCCTGATCCCTGACTAGTAAATCAACTTTTAAGGGTGTTTTATTGATGACATAGTTACCCAGGGTGGTGACTTCCCAAAAGGTACTATAATGTATTTCTTGATATTGAGTTTTAAGCCATGGCTTTGGCACCAAACGTTTGTCTGCATTAGACCTTCCTGAAGGGTGTTCTCATCTTGGGGGGATTCAATGACTGCTCCCAGTTTGCAATCATCTGCGGACTTGGTTAGCTGAAGGCCTTTGGAATTGGCTTTGACATCTGAGATGTAAATGCCAAAGAGGAGTGGGCACAGCACAGAGTGCTGGTGGACTCCCCTGGTGACTGGCCTCTTTGTTGAGGTGACCTCACTGATTCTAACCACCTGGGTCTTCTCAATGAACCAACTAGCTATCCAGCATATTATAAAAATGTTTATACTTAGTTCCATAAGTTTGTTGACAATGCCTGACTGGGGCATTATAGCAAATGCTTTAGTCAGATCTAGGTAGGCAGTATGCACCGTTTTCTTCTCATCCATTGCATTAGTAATTTTTTTTAAAGAAGTCCACCAGATTCAGGATGCCTGACCTTCCTTTGACAAGGCCAGACTGGGATGGATCCAGTATCTGGAGGTCTCCCATGTCTTTATTGATAATTTCCATGATAATTCTTTCAATGGCTTTGCAAATAAGACTAGTCAAACTAATTGGTCTGTATTTTCCAGGATCTATTGAATGCCCTTCTTTATGAAGGGGGGATGATAGTTGTAGTCCTCCATTCACGTGGCATAAAGCCTGTTATAAGACTATAGTTAAATAATGACTCCCGGGATCCTGATAAGTCGTATTTTAAACTATTCAGGAGGCATGCTGGGATATTTTCAGGGCCCATTGAGACCATGTTCTTGGTTTTAGTGAGTGCAGCCAGTGCATGCCTCCTAGTTATAGCTGGAGGGGTTATGTTTGAGGGTATTTTTGAGGGGATGGTTGGGGGTTGAGAGGGGGGTATAGTTGTAACTGAATTTGTACGCTAACAGGTTTGCTATATAGCCATTCTCAGTGAAAGTGGCGCCATTAACCACCAGTTCAGCTGTGTGTTGCCCTTGAGGTTTCTGACATAGTTGTAGAAGGTCTTATGGTTATCTATCACCTGGGAGGCTACCTTAACCTCAAAATTGGCTTTGTATGACCTAATTAGTCCTCTTAGTTGCCAATTTACTTTGATGAGAGAGTTTATATTTTTTATGGGAATTACCCTTTCTAATTTTTGCCGTAATTTTTTCCATTTTGTTGTATATCATGTTTAATTTGGGATGCCACCAGGGTGGTTTATTTCTAGGGCTAGTCCTGGGCTTAGTTCTGGTAGGTACAGCAGCCTTTATGCAGCCATTGACATGGTTGTACAGAGTTTTGGGAGCAATTCAACATAGGCTGCTGTGTTCTCTGGGTTTGGAGGGGCATTGAATTTGCATAATGCCCCTCTAAACCCAGAGAACACAGCAACCTCTGATATCTTCTCCTTGTTCAGGCTGGTGAGTTGAGTGTCTGTTTGTCATACAGTGGAGTCCCCTATGACAAAAGTTCTGGGTAATGTGTTCGCTTGCCTTATGAGCTTTGTTCTTGAGGCTCCTCTGGGTGTAGGTGTATGTGTGGTATTTGTTGCTGCTTCTGTGAGTACTTTAGAGATTGCTGAGGATAGGTGTTGCCATTTACAGGCGTACGAGTTCTTTAAGCTTTGGAAAGCTAAAAGTGTAAGTTAATCTATGTGTGTGATGGACACTATGTGTGGTGAATGTAGTGTGTGTGCTCTTGACAACTTTGTTGGTATATGGGATTTTTGCCTCCAGTGAAATTGTGTATGAGCGACTCTCACATACTGGGCTTGTTTCTTTAAGGATTGAACATGAGACAATTTCCACAGTTTCCCACAATGCCCATATCAACCAAGCTGGCTATGGAGACATTTGGAAATTGCATATCCATGTTCTCCAGACCTGTATTTGGGTGGGCTACTGTAGTTCCTGGATTAGGTTGTACAGAGGTGTTTGGGTGGTTTGTGGGGACTGGCACTAGACTAGGTTAGAGTGTTTCAAGATTTGATAGTGCTGCAGTATAGTGTACAAACTAGCAGCAGCTTGTCTCTGTGCAATTGTTTTGTTTTAGCCACACTAAGTTACAGATTTTAGTTCTAAGTGAAGTTTTATAAATAACATTTACTTTCTAAGAATTTGTGTCTGTACAGGGCACTGCTAACCTCTTGATGTTATATCAAGAAATTTTGTTCACAAGCATAATTATATAACAAAATAACTTAAGGCAATTTCAAACTTTAGGGACCTTTTAGAATGATTTAAATGCAAAATCAACAAATAAAGCAAAAATAAAGTAGTAACACTGTAAACAGTTAACTGAAGTGCAAAACAATAAAATAAATCTCTTATCTGCCAAAGATGAAGCAGGATTAACTCAGGACCGCCTCGGAGTGTGGCAGGGCACCAAGCAGATGGGAGCTGTGGGAAAATGAGCAGGAAACAATTTGTAGTAAGGGAGGTATACTCAAGTGTAATACTGGTTTGTTGGGTGGGCACTTAATATTATAAATATATGGAAAACAATAGGCAGAAATGTACTAAAATAGGTTACACAACAGACAATATCAATGAAAGAGGGGAGCCATTGAAACAGCCTTTTAAAACCACATAATGGATGTTTATATGCACTTCCCCAACCAAATCAGCAATTTTGGAGCTGGCAAGGCTGCTGTGGGGTGTGGCAGGTGGGATGAGGGCATATTTTCTAGCAGTAGTATGATGCTGCACGTGAGTCCTCAGTCTTCTCCATGTCCTCAGATGTGGATCTGGGTTGAGCCCATGGGAGACTAAAGTGAGTTCAGTAGTCCCAGTGAAACACAAAAGAAGACGGTGGCAGCTGATGGTCATATGTGTGTGTGTGTGTGTGTGTGTGTGTGGGGGTATCCCAGCAATGTGATAAGTATATTTTCTGATCAAGACTGTGAAATTTTCCATAACTGAGATCTATGTGATTTAAGGTATTTAAGATGGGGATTAATCTGTATATAGCTAGATACTTTTACGTGTGTTGTATGGATTGGTGCAATAATGTCTGGTCTGCACATAAACTTAGATGATGACGTTCCAAAGAGCACCATCTAGATCATGTGAGTATTAGGTTACAGTTATCATGCCTTAGTTTGCCAACAGATGGTGATTCATTTTATTTTTCTCTTTTTCATTCTCACTATATTCCAGACATTTTTGTACTTGTATTTACACTATCAATGTTAAATTGTTATTATCTTCCCTTTATTCACTTTAATACTCTCTTCAAGTTTAAAAAAAGCAGAATAAACAATTGGATTGTGTAACTCCAGTCATTCTTCATCGTCACTCATATATAGAATACGCTTTTCACTCAGTTTAATCTTAAACCCCAGATGAAAGAAAATGCCAATTGCACACATTTCTTTTCATATTTTACTAGGATCATATAAACATTTGACATATGTGCTTTTTTTCCCATTAATACTGAATTCACCAGATAAACCTTTTTGCTGAATGCTAAACTGTATTTCCTCCAAAGAAGGCATGTTTCTTTCATTTCTTGTATCATACGCTGCTATAACTATATCATTGTCCCAAATTTTATTCCTAGCAAAGACACTTTATTCACTGAAAAGTAAACACCCCAAATTTTCACCACATCACAAAAACCTTTCCTTTTATATTTATTCATGGTCATTCAATTTTCCTTTAAATATCCATTCAGACAAACCAACACTTTCCTTAGCCATATTTTGTGCTTATCAACTACAACTATATTATTCTTGTATGTCAAAATCACCACCTCCTTTTGTATCACATATCCAGCATATTTTATTTCATAAGATACTTCACTTACCACATTCATTACCAAAGCAAATAATATTCCTCTCATGGGACATCCTTGTCTTATACCACACTTTATGTATATTTCTTCACTCAGCCAGCCATTCACTAACACTCTTACTCAATTATTCTGATATGCTAACATACACAGACTCCTAATTTTATTAACTGTTCCATAATTTTCCATAACATACCACAAACATCATTTTCTGCTGTATCACATGCCTTGTTAATGTCGTCTACCATAATGTCACATCCTCCCTTTTACTTATATCATCATCCACAATTTCCATCACAATCAATAACAACTCATGATATCCCTTCCCTTTTTTACTATATATACTTTCTTCCATATCTCCTCATTCTTCCTTCCATTGTCCTCTGTATTATTCTCATAAAATATAATCTATTTAATGTAATTGATCTCCAACATTTTATTTCATTCTACTCATCTTTCTTCCATATAAATTTTAATATTTCACTCCATAAACAAACGCTTCAACCATTTATTTAATACATTTACAAAATACCCTCTTTGCCAGTCCATTCATTTTGTCTACTTTGCATGCCTTATATCATCTGGGCCTGATACTGAAGCAACATTTACTTTCCTAAGTACTTCATCCAATTCACTAATAGTAATTTATTTTTCAAATTCTTTCTTAACCTGTTCTGGAAGTTTCTTTACTTTATTTTCTATATGCTGTACTACCATACTCATTATTTGCTCTTGTGTTCCTTTTACTGCTCCTTTTACATTTTTCATTTCTCTCAGTATACTAATATGTTAATTTATTATTTGCACAAATATGTTGATACTTCCTCCCTTCCCCTTATAAATAATATCTCTGCTTAAACAGTATTGCCTTAATTTTTTTCTTGGGTTCTTCTATATATTTCTTTTTCCATATCATAATGCTCTGTTGTATTGTTTTCTAAATTCTCTTGTACATTTCTGCAAAATTTCCCATACTTCACTTTTTCTTCCTGTTTACTTCTTCCTACCACTGAGGAAAAAAATACTTTTAATATTTCTTTTTAAGTTCAGTCCACCACTCAGACCAGGTTTCATAGAAGTAATTTGTGGTTATGTGATCTTTCTATAACTGCAATACTTACCATTCTCCAATTTAATCCTTAAGTTCTCATTTATTCTTTTTATACTGTTTCCTATTTTAATATACCGCCATTCTTCATCACCTCCATTCATTTTGCTAAATGGTCTGAAAAAACAATCACAACTGCATCACCATCTTGCTACCCCTAAGCCTTCCAAGTACCCTCTTCTATAAGGCCATTCACTTTTGTTCCACACAGCTAATTTGCCACAGGCCAGATTCATTAATGCCTACACTAAGTGTACACAGTCTGTATTCAAGAACACCCCATACCATATTTTTGGTGCATTCTAGTCACTCAGAAAGATTACATTAATTGTACATGTAGTCTACACTTTGTGGTAACCTTTATGAATCCCCTTTAATATTTAACGCTGCAAGAAAATCAGTAGGAAAACTAAAATTAGGAGGGAGAAGGTGAGAGTTATGCTTCTGTTGTCTATTCACTCAGAACAGTGTGTACTTAGTGTAGGCATTAATGAATTCCAGGGCACACTTTATCACTTCTTGTATTTTTTTTTACATCTTTCCCCTTCTTTTTATGTCTTCCCTTTAAATCGTAAAGTCTCCTACAATTATAATGTTCATGTTAACCATCACATAGTCTAATATATGATGAAACAGATTCTGTTTCCATGCTAGTTATATATGCATATAATGCTATAAATCTATAAGCAGGTTTTCTCCACCTCACATCCACAACAGTTAGCCTTCCCAATTCCCATCTTTACCAATGTTACATCTAGGCCATAATTTTAAAAGACTTGCTGTCAGTGTAAGTGACCGCTTACACTGAGAGCAGGCTGAGAACATGTATTTTTCAATCTTGTCCCCATAGTAAGCCTTTTTATAGATGGGCCTTACACCGAAGTAAGTCACTTACACTGAGAGAAAAACTGTCAGAATCAGGGCAGACTCACCCACTGAGAACAACTGTTTTAGAATTTGGCTGCTAATATTTACAGTTTTTTTTACATAGTACAGTCACTGCAGAAAAACTTCCACTTCCTAAGTTTCATATTATATTTCCACCCTGCAGTTATTCTGTTTGCAGTCTTTCTTCACTTGACAGGAATCTTACATTCTCTAACAGAATAACAACCACATCACACTTAGCACAGTATTCTAGTATCCCTATCCTCCTTACAATATTAATAATAATGTTCACATTTACCGAAAGTACTGTAAAATTGTTACTTTTCCATCTTTTTAAGTTTAAGGGAAATATTTTTAATTTTCTTTTTCTTATTTCTATTGTTTCCCCTTTTGAACATTTTTCCTGGGTTTATGTACAAATAATCTTCAGAGTCAGATTTTTCACTGGCTAGAAGTTAAAAAAATAATGTCAGTCCCTTCTCCTGACCTCTCTCCTGCATGGTCTATCTCATCTTTTTTCCCTTCCACATGTTTTCGTCTTCTATAGATGTTCATCGTGCATACAGCTGCAGTCATAACAGATGGGTTTTCCTGCCGTCCGGCGGGTCCTCGGTCGGCCAAATTCCAAAGTCTAGGTCCGGCGTCGGATGTCGTCTCTTCTTCCCTGACATCAGTGCGACAGGGGTATAAAGGAACCAGCTGACGCCATTTTCTTCAGTCTTTCTTGCCGCGCGGTGCCCGAAGCAGAAGCAGTTTGCAAGTGCCGGTCGGCCAGCTCCTGAGATTACGAATATTTTGCAACCGAAGACTTCTTGAAAGCTAAGTACCATGTTGGGGAAACTTTTCTTGCCTCAGACCGATGTCAGACAAAGTTAATAATTGCATTTCATGTGGGAAGCAAATACCGCATTAGGATTTCCATTCCCTCTGCATTCCTTGCTTAGGCCCAGACCACGACGTCTCGGCCTGTCGTTTTTGTGCTACATTCAACAGACGCACTATTAAGCGTCGGGCGGAGTTCGCCCAACACTATTTTGGCAAAAAGTTTAATTACATTATGTCGTCGGATACTCCGACTCCAGTTTTGAGTAAAAGACGCAAAGATAAGGACCGACATACAAGGTCCGCGACTTCTACCGACACCACGCTAAAGCCGACTACAGGTGCTCCGGTTCTCAGCGAGGCGCCTACGCAGCCCCTGACTACCGATGGCACTTCATTAGCGGTGTCTTCTGTGTCCGAGGTCGCAGGCTCTTCGGCCCACACCCCGACTACAGATACCGAAGCCACTCTTGGCGGGAAACTCAGAGTTTAGACAGGCCTGCCACCTCTCAAGGTGTCTTCAGGCCTTCTTCTTCTTTTTCCATTAAGGCTTTCACTAAATCTAAAGCAGCCATGCATACTAAAAGACAAGCTCCACAGGGCCCCTCTCAAGGCCCCATGCCTAAAAAGCAGATGCTCAAAATGGCTGAGGATTTGATTACTCTTATCAGGGTTCTCAACCCCCCTCGGACAAAAGGCCCAGAGTGGAGGAAGAATACCCTTCCTCGGACCAGGCCTCCATTACTTCAGAACATTCTGAGGATCAGGAACATTCTTACTCCCCTTTTGAAGATTCTGATGCAGAGGAGTCCATTCCCTCTGTCTCCCCCCTGAGGATTACTCTTTTGGGGAAACCTTGCATACCTTGAGGGAACACTTCCACTGGGAAGGCCAAGAGTATTCAGACTCCAAGAAAAGGCTCAGGGATTTCCTCTTGCTCCCTCAGCACAGGCCTCTGGCTATACCTCCTGTCTTAGACATACTAGATGATGTGTATTCAGAGGCCAGCCTTAACCCAGATTCTTTACCTCCAGCTCCAGTCAAGCCTGACAGGTATTACCGGGTTCCTGATTCACACCAATTCCTATACAAAAGCCATGCGGCTGACCCAGAAACTATTTCACAGGGTCCCAAGGGAATTAAGGCCTCCACTGCCAAAAATCCATTACCTTCAGAGAGAGATTCCAGAGCTTTAGAAAGGTGGGGGGAAAAGGTATACACCTCGGCCACCTTAACCATGAGGACATTAAACTGTTAGTTCCATATGTTAAAGTATCAACAGTTTTTGTTATCTCAGTTGAAAAGCAAAATGTCACAACCTGAACAACCAGACTTGAAGGAGTTGCAGGATTTGTTGCATAGTGCAGAGCAAGTGGGTAAACATACCTTGCAATGTGGTTTTGATGCTTTAGAGGCCTCATGTAGAGCTGCTGTTACAGGATCAGTCATACGTAGACATGCTTGGCTCAAAGAGCAAACCTTACCAGACCATGTCAAAGCAAAATTACTAGATGCACCTCTTCAAAAAGATGTATTGTTTGGTGTTAAAGCTGAGGAGGTATTAAAGAAAATGGAAGAAAAGGCAAAATCAATGCAAACAGTGAAAGATTTCCTACAGGTACAACCTCCACGTTTCAGTAGAAATTGGCCTTCAAAAAATTGGTCCTTTCCAGCCACGGACAGACCTCAAAGAGGTAGATACAGGCACCTGAGGGGTAGAGGGCAATCTCAAGGATCATTTAGAGGCAGACAATGGCAAGCACCTACACCAAGAGGTGGTGAGGATAGTTCACAGCCATTCAGAAAGCAGAACCAATGACTTTCCCCTTTGCATGCCAAGCAAGGCTCAAATGGCAGTACCTTTAGGCGGAAAACTGGCATTATTTTCGAAAAATTGGCATATTGTCACAAAAGACAAATGGATCCTGGACATTATAGACAGAGGCTACAGATTCCACTTTCACACCCTTCCAAAAATGAGAGGCATGCCAAACCTGCCACACAATCAAAGGACAGAGGCACAAAAACAAATTTCAGATCTCATGGACATGAAAGCTATTCAAGAGGTACCTGCACAAGAACAGGGTCAAGGTTTTTATTCCAGACTATTCCTGGTACCAAGGAAGGGCAAAGATTGGAGACCTATTTTGGACCTATCCATCCTAAACACATATTTACTCATTCCAAATTTCAAGATGCTCACATTACAGCAGCTTCTTCCCATGCTGGGCAAGGAGTCTTGGCTGGTAACATTGTTCCTCAAGGAGGCATACCTGCATGTCCCAATCAGACAAGATTGCAGAAGATACCTCAGATTTCTTGCAGGTTCAACCCATTATCAATTCTCTGCATTGCCCTTTGGCTTATCTACTGCACCCAGAGTGTTCACGAAATGCCTGGCATCAGTAATTGCCTTCTGCAGACTTCAAGGGATACAAATATACCCATATTTGGATGACTGCCTGATCCAAGTGGACAGCAAACACATACTTCTGAAACACCTGGTGTTTGTAATAATGTTGTTGAATTCTCTGGGATACACAGTCAACAAAAAGAAATCAAGACTAATACCCTCTCAAACAATAATTTTCCTGGGTGCCAGCTTGAATACAAACACCCAGATGGCCTACCTCACGCCAGAGAAACAAGGGCAACTAACTCAATACTTCAGAAAACTGGCAACCTTCACCAGGCTGACTGCAAGGAAAATCCTGCAGGCTCTGGGATTCATGGCATCTTGCATCCTGCTAATCCCATGTGCAAAGCTGCATATGAGGAAACTTCAATGGTACCTAAAAAACTTATGGTCTCAGCACAGCCACAGTTTAGAAACAATTATACCACTGATTCCATGTCTTCAAAAGGAATTTCTGTGGTGGGCTCAAGCATGCCAAAGAAACATGTCTCCCATTCTGCAAGCCTCAAGCAAATCAAGTCATCACAACAGATGCCTCGGACTACGCCTGGGGGGCGCACATGACAGATCGGTGCATTCAGGGCAAATGGTCACAAAAAGAAAAGCACCTACACATCAATCAAAAGGAAATGCTAGCAGTAATAAATGCTATTATGGCTTTCAAAGACCTACTTCATCCAGGCCAGCTATTGATAAGGACAGACAACACCACAGTGATATGGTACATAAACAAACAGGGAGGAACCCATTCATATCCCCTATGCAGGCTAGCCATGTCTCTTTGGAACATGGCTCTGGAATTACAAATCCAACTTCAAGCACAGTTCCTGCCAGGCAAGGAAAACATGCTGGCAGACAACCTGAGCAGAAATATGACAGATCAACATGAATGGAAGTTGCATCCTCAAGTTTTTACAAAGATAATTCAAGCATGGGGAAGGCCAGACATAGATCTCTTTGCCTCCCACAGAAATTACCAATTGACAAAATTCTGCTCAAGGACCTTTCATCCACAGGCCTGGAAAGTGGATGCACTCTCTTTCACTTGGACAACAATGACAGTTTATGCCTTTCCACCTCTTCCTCTGCTGCCCAAAGTTCTATTAAAAGCCAGAGCAGACAGACCAAAGATGATTCTCATTGCTCCAGACTGGCCAAGACAACACTGGTACCCACTCCTGAGGAGCCTGACGTATTCCCCACCATGGATCCTGCCTCTAATGCCTCTTCTACTGACTCAGCACAACTTCAAAACTCTTCACAGTCAGCTGAAAACACTCAATCTAGCTGCATGGAGGATTCATTAAGTTCACAACAGACCCTACTCTCCAAGGAGGTGCAGGATGTCATTTTGGAGGCCAGAAGGCCTTCTACTAGAAAAGCCTACTCCGCAAAATGGAAACGGTTTTTTGCCTGGAATCAGAAAAAGGGTCAGAATCCTGGAATACTGAATTTACCTCAAATTTTACAGTACCTAGCTGAGATGCTAAGCAGTGGACTTTCATTCTCCTCCATCAAAATCCATGCCTCAGCCATTTCTGCAGAATACAACACTGATCCTCCTTTATTCTCTCACCCTCTCTTAAGACAGTTCCTCAGAGGGGCTAAGAATATAAAACCGCCAAGGAAGCAACCAGTTCCTGCTTGGGACCTCAATTTCATTCTAGAAAAACTGACCCTGCCTCCTTTTGAGCCAGCTGCTTCAACAGAACTGCAATATTTGTCATGGAAAACAGCCTTCCTTCTGGCTATCACCTCAGCACGCAGGGTTTCGGAACTACAAGCCCTCATGGCTGTGCAGCCTTTCATCATTTTCCATCAGGACACCGTTTCCTTACAAACCAATCCTTCCTTTATGCCAAAGGTAGTATCCAGGGTAGCCTTGAATCAGACTATCCACTTACCTACCTTTTACCCTAATCCACAAAACAAAGGGGAGAGACTACTACATTCCTTGGACATTCACAGACAGCTCTGTTATTATTTGGACAGAACAAAGCCTTTCAGAAAATCAGAGCAACTCTTTGTGTCCTATGCTACAGGTGCTCAAGGGAAGCCTATTTCAAAACAGACAATCTCAAAATGGATAGCCCACTGCATACGCTTTTGTTACTCTTTTCATGGTAAAACTGTACCTACAGGCATCAGATCTCACTCCACAAGGGCCACAGCTACCTCTGCAGCTTTCCTCAGAGGGGTTCCTACCAAAGATATTTTGGAAGCAGCCACTTGGAGTTCTGTATATACTTTCTCCAAGCACTATCACCTACCATTATACTCCAAATCTAGAGCGGGCTTTGCCACTGCAGTCTTGCAGGGCATCCTGGCTCCTCCAAGTTCCACTTAGTGCCTACCACCCCTTTTTTAGCTTTGGGTTTCTACCCATCTGTTATGACTGCAGCTGTATGCACGATGAACATAGTACAGTTTTGTACCTACCATAAATGTAGATGTTCGAGTGCTAATACAGCTTCAGTCCAGGTTTCCCTCCCTCCTTCCCCTCTTGGGACAGGTCTAATGGCTAACACCTCCTCATACAACCTCATTGGGGTATTCTTTTATGGTGTATTTGCTTGCAACTACTGTTTTTTGATTATATTACATTGCATTATTACATAAATTTATGTTTTGCCTTCCTTCTGGGGGCACCTGACATCTGGGGCAAGAAAAACTGAAGAAAATGGCGTTGGCTGGTTCCTTTATACCCCTGTCGCACTGACGTCAGGGAAGAAGCGACGACATCCGATGCCAGACCTAGACTTTGGAATTCGGCTGACCGAGGACCCACATGACAGCAGGAAAACCCATCTGTTATGACTGCAGCTGTATTAGCACTCGAACATCTACATTTATGGTAGGTACAAAACTGTACTTTTCTTCTTCACCTAGTTTACCCTCTCCCCAATTTCCTATTGCCTTTCCTTGTATGTTTTCTTCACTTACCTCTTCTTTTTTATTGCTTACTGTTTACTCTTGGCAATGCATCCAAGTGTCTTTTTTTTTTTTGTTATACAACTTATATTCAGCCTTATACCTTCTTTCTGTATGTGCTTTCTCACCACACTGGTAACATCATATGCTGTCACAATCATTAATTAAATTAGAAAGGTCCGCACAAAAGAAACATGGTTTAGGCTGGCCAGCGTATGTTAATGTCCCTTTGTGACCAGCCACAAAAAACACTTGGCTAGTGTTTTATCATCCAACAAGCAGAAGTAAGATGAAGCAACATCAGGCTATCATAAAACCAGCAACAGTTTATGCAGGAAACAGGCACAGGCATAAGTGCTTTTGCAGTATTACAACTGCTTCATCAGATGCATAAAATCTATCTAACTCAATGCCCATTAAATAACAAAGTGAAAAAAATCACATGACATCCTAGTAAAACTCTTAGAGATAACGTTTTAAATATATACAGTACTAATAGAAAACATGTATAAAAAAAGTGAATGTGTATAAAAGGTGGGGGGTTGAAAGGGAGTTTAAGACTCCCTTCTTATTTAAAAAGAGGATGTGCTTTCAACGTTGGTTTCAGTGGTACTTTATCTTTAAGTCCTGACCCTGTATCAATCTAATAATCCATTTGCTTTCTAAGCACTCTGCTTCATTTCTAATATCACCTCCCCTGAGACTTTCCTGTACCATATCTATAACTTGAAACCTAAATACATGCTCTAGGGAACTGTCTGCTACATGTTTATCTAAGGCATTCCTAACCATAGTATTTCTTATATCATTCAGATGTTCTCTTACCCTTTCTTTCAGTCTTCTGTCCGTTTTACCTACATAAAATTTACTGCGGGTTTTACACACTGCTAGGTAAATCACATGACTACTGTTACAAGTTGCCTCTACTGAAAATGTATATACCTTGTTCTGGTCTGGGTGAAAAAAAAATTCACCTAGTTGATCTATGTTGTTGTTTGTCTTTCGGCTTTTCCTGGTTAGGGGTTGCCACAGCGGAACTCCGGTCCGCTAATGATTGTCAGTAGATTTTTCACGAACACCGAGGTGCCAGCTCTACATCCAACCTTCAACGAAGGCACGCCCATTCATGCATGTCTTTCGAATGCCACCCAACCACGGGGAGGGCATGCAGACTCCACACAGAAGGCACTCCCCGCATTCCAGCCGAGAATTGAATGGGAGAACCTTTTGCCATGAGGCAACAACGCAGCCGCTGCACCACAGTGGATTACACCAAGTTGATCTATATAACTGCAAAAACTAAAGTTATAACAAGGTCTAGTATTATTTTTATTTTTATAAGAATCATGTTGTCGTTTCCTGCTATCATACCCCATAAGACACTTGGAGTAGCATAGCAGCTGACCTAAAGATTTATTTTTCTTATAAACTATGCTGAGACATTCACCTATTATAGCTTTCAATTCTGTACTTGTGGTCATGACACCCCAATGTTTTTAACAATGTCATCTATACCTTTAGAATCCTTAGAATATGTTATTGGTACCCTGCACCTAAGCTTATCTACTTTATTCACACATGCAGGTGGATCTGAGGAAAAATAAGGCCTTCCTTCATTCTGTCTTCTTTGTATTACTTCAACTAGCTTATCAGATACTTCCTTTTTATCATACCCCCTTAATACAAACCTTTCTTCTAGATCTCTCAGTTCACTTAAAGTTTTCCTCACTAGCATTAACTCGTGATGGTCTTAAAGCTTGCCCCTTCAACACATTATTAAAGGTAAAACATGGGTGCATACTACTTCGATGCAAGTAAGTCTTCTTGTAACAGGGTTTTCTATATGTCATAGTATCTATTGCCCCATCTTCCATTATCTTCACTAACATATCCAGAAAACTAACCTCCTGATCTGAACAAGTCATCACAAACTTTAAAAAACTTGTTCTTGTATTAATATAATTATAAAAAATCTGACAATTCCTTAGTAGTGCCTTCTCATATGAAAAACAGATCATTCACGAATCTTCTGTAGAAAAACTACGTTTGCCTAGCATACTACCTAATACACGTTCCATCTGCCATACCAGCATGATAAGATTGGCGTAGCTATTGGCACATGATGTGCCCATAGCTATGCCATCTATCTGCAGGTAGTAATCCTTATCCAAAAGGAAGACATTATTATATAAAATCATCATAACCAAAGCACATAGCATTTCAACTTTCTCAATCAAGAAACAGTTCTGTTGATGTAAAAATGTTTTAACCCACTCTATACCTGCAGTATTTGGTATTACAGTGAATAAGAACTGTACATCAAGTGTAACCAAATACCATTCACCTTTTTTAAAAACAGCCTTAGTAAAATCATATAAATCACATACAAATTATCTAGAGTCCTGCAAGATGTGAGTGTTACAGTTAATAAATGGTCTTAAATTTTTCTCCACAAAAATAGACATTGCTTTGGTACACCACTTTTGTCCTGCCACTATGGGCCTCATCTGTGGACTAGTAGGATTCTTGTGTGCTTTTGGGAGACCCTGTATAACTGGTATTTTAGGATGTTCCATATAAAAATAGTCAAATAACCCTTGATCCAACATTTTATTTCTTAACATATTCCTCAGCTCAGTTTTCAGTGCATCAACCATCTTTAATATGTCAAACATTCTAACCTTTCTATAAAACTTAACATTGTATGTTAGGTAGTCTGATCTCACCTTCATTTTTACATATGGGTTTGGAGCCGATCCTCAGCTCCGACTCAGCCGATTTACAAGCTGGAAGACTTCTGGTTGGCTCGTGGCTAAGCAGATATCCCCTGGTGCACCAGTACAATCCCCAGATTTTGTTTGCCACGTCGACGAGTTCGGTTGTGCTTCTCTTGGCTCTGGCTAAATTTTTTTCAAAATTCTTAATATTGTATTGTATTCAATGCTTTATTATTGTATATTTAGTATTGCTAATATATTAAGCAGTTGTATTGCTTGCCCTTTTGGAGAGCAACTTAGTTTACTAGTTATTAGTGGTATCCTGTGTGCAAGTTAGTTTTAGGCGCCATTGCGCATTTTTTGATTATTAGGTAGAGTTTTTGGTGGTTTTCCGCTCTTAGTCAGCAGGGGCTCCTGTTGTCTTGTCTGTTGCTATTCTGACCCTTTTGGTCACTGTTAGCAGTTGTTTCTGCTATTTTGACATTGTTTGTTTTGGCAGGGATCCGCTTGTGAAGTTGCTAGGATTGCAAGTATATTACCAGTTTTTTCTTAAGAATAGAAATTTATTGTGTCATTTACGGTCTTTCTTGTGTGCATGGGCTTTCCTTTCTGGTCTGTTTAAGTTAGAAGACCTAGTTTCACTACACCGGGCTAGGCCCATTTAAGTTAGAGGACCTAGTCCTCATGTAACTCCTTTACCTAACTTTCTCTACACCGGGCTAGGCCCGTTTAAGTTAGAGGACTTAGTCCTCGTGTAATTCCTTCTTAGGGCTAGTCCTCCTTCTTTCTCTTTTTCAATCTCTCTGGGTTGTGTGTGTGTAATATGTCTAAGGAAAGTAAGGAACATAAACCCTCGGGGTTCAAAAAGTGTATGAAATGCTCCCAAAAGATGTCCTTAATATATGGCCACAGTAGCTGTGTCTACTGCCTAGCGGCCATCCACTTACAGGAGTCGTGTTTGCTCTGCCATGCTTTCTCTCCTAGAGTGTTACAGGAGAGGAAAAACAAACTCATACTCAAAAGTCTATTGAAACCATGCTTTGAGGAAGCACTAGCCAGTTCTTTGGCTTCCTCTAAGTCTGGGAAATCAAAATCCTCAAAAAGGCCTTCTCCGGCACCAACTGATGTCTCGGAGCCACCTCCTAAGCAGTCCAAACAATCCAAATCTGCCTCCTCGACTCCTCAGCCTTCCGAGCCAAAGGAGAGCATCATAGTGGTGTCAGAGTTGGTTACAGGTGTTTCGGAACCGATCTTTGAACCTATTGATACAGCAGTTGACTCTGCTACTCGGAGCTGGTCTGTAAGCTCCCTACCGGTTTCCATAACAATTAAGTCTCCAGTGCCCCCCAGGTCAAGATCCCCAACTATGTCTTCCAGGTCTTCCAGGACCCTTTCATAAGAAGATGTGGAGAGAGTAGTGCTGAGACTCCTGAACTTGTCTGCCTTGTCAAAATTATTGTTGGATCCAACCCAGTCGGCTCCGGAGCCACTTGGCCCAGCTTTGCCCTTGTCTGCTATTCCTCCTCCAAGCCATACTGGCCTTTTGGAGCTGGAGTGCTTGGTGCCAACGGAGAAAATGCCGGCTCCAACTCTCCTTGTTGCTGCCTTGGAGCCGGGTTAGGCTCCAACATGCTCAGTGCCATCCGTCGTGTCCAGGGGCTGAAGCTCTCCTGTCGGCACTGACAGAGAGGGTTGGAATTGATCTTCTCTGGTTCCGAGCCTTCCTCTCGGCGCTTTGGCCGGGGTGAGCTCGGACCCTGCATCTATCTCGGAGCCGACAGCTCTGGCTCCGGTGCCGACCCACATCTCTTCGGAGCGGGGGAGGTCTTCGGAGCCAGTGAGGTTGGCGTTTGAGATGATGAGGAGCATGCTGTCTCATTCCTCAGCCCCTACCAGTGGCACCAGCACTCTCCCCCTGAAAGCACCCACTTCAGTGTCAGCCCTTACTCTCTATGGAGACAGCAGAGACCTGCAGCCTCAGTAGCCATCGGCTGGTGACACCTACTCTTCAGAGGCTTCCTCAGAATATCCTTCCAAGGAGCCTCCCTGGAAGAGGTTATGTAAGAGGAAACATATTGACTCCCAGGATGAGTCTTTGACATCGGACACTGACCTCGAGGAGTCAGAAGGGTCCCCCAAGTCATCCTCTGATGATGTCCCCTTTGTGGGCATTTTAGATTTCCTTAGGCAGAGGTGCGACTGGCCCACTGTTAACCCTTCTGATGAGGAGTCGGTGTACCTGAAGGCTTTCGGGTCTCAACCTTCTGCCTCTTGGGTGTCTCCACCTTTTGACGAACTAATGGATCTAGTTAGTCGAAAGGTGTGGGATACTCCTAACACCGTGGAGCCAGTCCCCAGGAGACCAAATAAGTTCTTGTCTGCCCCTCCTGGTAAAGAGTTCTTGTCCAAGGGTGTTCCCGTAGATGCCATGGTGGTGGCGGCGGCCACAAAGAAGGAGTTAGCGGAGACCCCTTCATCTGTTCATCTGCCAAACTAGGTGTCTCAGCAGATGGACAGATTTGGGAAGCATATTTTTAGTTCAGCGGCCTTTACCCTTTGATCATTGAACTATCTCACGCACTTCACGAGGTTACAGAGGGATCTCCTCAAGCAGTTAGGAGATTCCATACAAGGTGCATGTACTGAGGGAGTTCCTGATGATTTCTACTCAATTGTCCACCTTAAATTCTGTGGTTAACTCCTCCATGCAACTTATCTCTTATGCTGCGGATGGAGCGAGTAGAGCAGCGGGTTCCAGAGTTGCCTTGAGGTGCCACTCCTGGATGCGCTTATGTAATTTTGTGGAACCATTCAAGTCTACTTTCACCAACACCCCTTTTGATGATTCCTCATTGTTTGGTTCTAAGGTGAAGGATACACTCACTCGGTGTGAGCAAGAAGGAAAGACGCTTTATGCCGTGGGAGTGCATTTTACTGTCCCTTCCAGACCATACCCCAAGGGTCAAAGGGGTGGTAAAATGTGATTCAAGAATTCCCAGAGGGTCTTTTCTGACACAAGGGGTGAGTCCTCCTTCAGAGGCAGAGAAGGAGGAAATGGCAGACGTCACCCTAGAGACAGGGGTGGTCCACAATACCAACAAGGCCGTGATTCCTTACGAGGACAGCCTTATCAGCACTCCTGATGTGGAGCCTGACTGCGCTTCTCTGGGGCCGGTCGGGGTCACATTTCTTTGTACCAAGAAGCCTGGCTAAATATCACCCAAGACAAGGGGGTACAAATGGTTGTTACCAGAGGCTATATCATACCCTTTTCCCTATCACCGTTTGTTCCCAAAAAGGATCCCAGATGTACCACTCAATCACAGGGATCAGGCAACTGTGGAGATCAACAAGCTGCTCATTAAAAGAGTCATCCAGCCCATCCCAACAGACCAGATAGGATCCGGAACTTACTCTCAGGTTCTTTTTAGTTCCAAAACGAACCAGAGATTGGAGGCCAATATTGGACCTCAGCAGATTGAACGAATCAGTGAAGAAGGACAAGTTTCAGATGGTAACACTGCAGTCTATACTCCCGTTGTTAGGGAAAGACATTTGGATGTGCTCTCTGGATCTTCAGGACACCTACTACCACACAAAAATGGACAAGGTGTCCAGAAGCCATCTACGCTTCTGGCTGGGAGCCGGTCACTATCAGTTTCTCGCTCTGCCCTTTGGTCTCACCACAGCCCCTGGGGTGTTCACCAAATGCGTGGCAGTAGTGACAGCTCACCTGAGATGTCAGGGATTCCAGGTGTTTCCGTATTTGGACGACGGGCTCCTGACTGCCCCACCAGGCATCTACTCATCCAAAACATGGACGCCACGATTCAACTTTGTGCTCAGGTAGGGATCTCCATAAATTGGAAAAAATCTGCATTATTGCCCTCTCAATCTGTGATTTTTATAGGCGCAGAGATAGACACAGTGAACATGACAGTTTGTCTCCCCACCGAAAGAGCACAGAACTTAATCTCCCAAGTTCAACGTTTTCTCCCATTGCGAAAAGTCAAAGCGAAGTGGGTTCTTCAACTCCTCAGGACTATGGCTTCCACAATTCTATTGGTACCATTAGCCAGGCTGCACATGAGAATTCTCCAGTGGCTTCTGTTTTCCCAGTGGTCCTTCCAACCTCTCCCACTGAGTCATCCTTTCCTGCTGACAGAATCATGCAAGAAGGACCTTTGTTGGTGGAAAGCTCCCAATCAACTGATCACGGGTGCCCCCTTTGTTCTGGCCCAACCCATTGCCACTGTGACCACGGATACCTCCCAAATTGGGTGGGGGGGCATTATCTTGGCAGGACTGTCCAAGGCCCATGGCAAGAACACGGGGCTCATCTGCATATCAATGTTCTGGAGATGAGGGCAGTGCTTCCCGCGTTGCAAGCACTTCAAGACCTTCCTCTAGGGACAATTGCGATACAATCAGACAGCATGTTGGTGGTTTGTTATATCAACAAACAGGGTGGTACCAGATCTTACCCACTCTGTCGAGAGGCCATGCGAGTTTGGGAATGGGAGATTTCTTCCCAGCGCTTTCTGGTTGCAACGCACATTCCAGGAACGACCAAAGTGATAGCCGACAAGCTCAGCTGGGCAATCCTAATGCCTCACGAGTGGTCTCTGAAATGGGAAACAGTGGATCAGATTTTCCAGAAATGGGGACAGCCTTGCTGCTACCTTTTTGCCAACCCAGTCAATACCAAATGCAGCAGCTATTTTTCCTCTCATTCCCCCTCTGGGGGAGTCTCCCAGAGATGCTTTTCCTCCAATTCCTCTCATTTCCAAAGTGATTCAGAAAGCCAGTCAGCTGGGAAGCAAGTTGATCCTCATTGCTCCTTACTGACCTCATCAGGTCTGGTTCCCCTTCCTTGAGCCTCTTCTCCTGGACAATCCTTGGATTCTGGACCCATCTCCAGATCTATTGACTCACATGTTGGGTTTGCTACACCCCTCAATCCACACCCTCAAATTGACAGCATGGCTGCTCCAGTTCCATCCTTAGTCAGGCTTCATGATGTATCATCTTTAGTGTCACATATTCTTATGTCCTCCCATAAACCTTCAATTAGGAGGCTGTATGGCAGTAAATGGAAAAGATTTTCTATTTGGGCACAGAGAATGAATGTAAATCCATACACTGCTTCTATCCCTGTGATTCTGGATTTTCTTTCTGAGCTTTTACAGCAAGGATCTGCCGCTGCCACTATTAGAGTCCAATTGGCGGCAATTTCTCATTTTCACTTTCCAGATACCAATTTAATATCTCATAAGCTATGCAAGACCTTTTTGAAAGGGGCCACTGTATTGAGACCACCTCTGCAAAAAACAGTGGCTTCTTGGGATTTAAATTTTGTGTTGTCCAAATTGACTTCTCCACCCTTTGAACCTTCCCACTCATCTTCTCTAAAATTTTTGTCTTGGAAGACCTTGTTTTTGGTAGCTATCATATCAGCTAGATGGGTATCAGAGCTACAGGCCTTGTCTATTAAGCCACCGTATTTGATTTTCCACAAAGACAGGGTATCATTATGTACTAATCCCTCCTTTGTTCCCAAAGTTTGTTCTAATGCTACCGTAAAACCAATCAGTAGAACTCCCAGTTTTCTTCCCTAACCACTGTAATGCAGCTGAGTACCATTTTCATCAGCTAGACGTTCAGCTAGACGTTCAGCTACGTTTTTATCTACAGCGGACAAAGACTTTCAGGAAATCAGATCAATTATTAATTTTCTTTTCTGACTCTAGATTGGGCTTACCAGTTTCTAAAGTGACACTATCTAATTGGATTTCCAGTTTTATAGCCTTTATCTATAGCTCAAAGGGCAAACATTTATCAAGGCTCATTCTACCAGGTCGCTGTCTACCTCTGCAGCCTTTCAAGCCAGGGTACCACTTGATAATATTTGTGCAGCAGCAACGTGGGCTACCCCTCACACTTTTATAACGCATTACAAATTGGATTTGGCATCCAGGGGTAGAGCATCTTTTGGCTCCATGGTGCTCAAGAGTATTTTCCAATGAGCCACCCAAGAATAAGGTGCTAGGGATGCTGTCCCATATGTAAAAATGAAGGTGAGATCAGACTACCTAACACAAAGAAGTTATGTACTCACCATAACGTTCCATGTTGGTAGTCCATCTCGCCCTTCATTTTTACCAACCCACCCTCCTGCCCCCATCCTGGAAGATCTGGAAGTAATAATTTGGTTGCCCTTGGTTGGAGACCCTTTAGTATTGGTTGTTTTTTATGGTTGTTATTATAGTGAGCAGCAGACATGATCTGGGGGCTGTACTGGTGCACCATGGGATACCTGCTTAGCCATGAGCCATCCAGAAGTCTTCCAGCTTGTAAATCGGCAGAGTCAGAGTCAAGGATCGGCTCCGAACCCATATGTAAAAATGAAGGGTGAGATGGACTACCAACATGGAACGTTATGCAGAAGTCACTTTAGTAGCTCCTGTTGCTGTGGCAACATTAGGTGTAGCCTGTTTTTGTTCTTTTTGATGACTTAATGCTTCCCTGGAACCTCCAGCTCTCAGCCAGGCAAGGGCATGCCCCTTTTTAAAGTCATTGGAGTCTCTAATCAGTTTTTTTACTTTCATATATAACAGTTTCTGCTCATAGAAGTTAAAAGCATCAAATACACCTTGAAACATTCTATCAACCATGCCCCCCCCCAAGAAGCTATCATAAAATGCATGGACTCCTCTTTCTATTTCACTACACAAGCCTTTTTCTTCTTTAACTGCAAAGTCTATTAATAACCTCATATAGTTGTAACTGAGTCCAAATTAGGTTTCTGCCACTGACTCAACAGTTCTGGTTGTGTGTAAGCACATGCTGGCATTTTCAGCACCCGCAGTCCTCTGGGATCAATATTAAGGTCCAAACAGATTTCTAAATGGAACCTTTGATTTTGCTCCCTTTTTAGTTTATACATTAAGGTCTCTACTTTAGACAGACTGCTGCTAAGTGCTAAGACATCAGCATCATTTTCACATACTGTTTGTTCCAAGGACATACCTTTAAGGGGGTTTACAGTCTTTTGCAAAAGCATTCTTAACTTCTCTTTAGACCACAGGTCAGACATCTTCTCTCCTCTAGGTACATAGTCCAGTTCAGTTGTATTCAAACCTCCTTCAGCCATGGCTCCAGCACACCAGTACAAACAAAAAAAAAATGCAAAAGTCCAATAATACCAGTGTGTGCTGAATAAATGCTTCTCGAACCAAAAAATAAATCCAACAGGCAAAAGTAAGATGAAGCAACACCAGGCTATCATAAAACCAGCAGCGGTTTATTCAGGAAACAGACACAGGCAAAGGCATAACTGCTCCATCAGATACATAAAAGCTATCTAACTCAATGTCTGTTAAATAACAAAGTGAAAAAATCACATGACATCCTAGTGAAACTCTTAGATAACATTTTAAATATATACAGTATTAAAAGAAAACATGTATAAAAAAGTGAATGTGTATAAAAGGTGGGGGGGGTTGAAAGGGAGTTTAAGACTCCCTTCTTATTTAAAAAGAGGACATGCTTTCAACATTGGTTTCAATGGTACTTTATCATTAAGTCCCGACCCTGTATCTGCTCTTAATCTAATAATTCGTTTGCTTTCTAAGCACTCTGTTTCATTTCTAATATCACCTACCCTGAGAATTTCCTGTACCATATCTATAACCTGAAACCAAAATACATGCTCTGGGGAAATGTCTGCTACATGTTTAGCTAATGCATTCCTAACCATAGGTAAACCACATAACTACCTAGCAGTGTGTAAAACCTGCAACAAATTTTATGTAGGTAAAATAGACAGAAGACTGAAAGAAAGAGTAAGAGAACATCTGAATGATATAAGAAATATTATCTTCCATAAAAGATTTGTTTTTTCTTGATAATATCTCATTATTTCATTGCAACATGCTTTTCCATTTTTTAAAAAAATTTACATATTCCAATGCTGCTTATATCTGGACTTTAGTAAATTTGCTACCAGCTTTTTATTTGTATCATTATTCCAAACAACACTTTATACATATTCAAAGAACCAGCATAAACAATGGGTTTATTAATCCTAAACCTCCTCCTTCCTTGTCCATGTATAAGACTCCTGTCTTCACTGAATTCAATCTTGAACCCCATATAAAAGAAAAAAGTAACTGTAGTATTTCTTTTTCATAGTTTATTGGCAACGCATAGACACTAGCTAAATATGCAATCTTTCCTAATAAAACTGAATTAATCAAATAAACCTTTTTATTAACCAATAGCTTGTATATTTTCTAAAAACAATAAAGCTCCTTTGTTTCATCTAGTATCCTATTCCATTGTTCCTCACTTACATTTTTACCCCTAAATCTTATTCCTAACACAGAGATTTCTTTCATTGAGAAAGATACTCCTCTTATTTTTACTATATCACTCAATCCTTTACTTTTTTCTTCATTTAAAGTCATGCCTATTATGTTCAAACATTGAGGTATATAACATATAACTTCTTTCATCTAGACTTTGTTTTTTGTAATCAACATAATATCTTCTGCGTAAGTAAACATGACTGGACATTTTATACCTTCAGTAGTATTGTAAGTAGCTGTCTCTGACTAATACATTCATAACTAATGCAAATACTATACTACTCATAGGACACCCCCAGAGGTATGCATTATTTATATCTATTTCTTGTTTAAACATCCCATTCAGTAAAATTTTTACTTTATTTTTATTATATGCAGAACAGCATACATTCTTAATTTTATATTTTATTACTAATGTTGTACTCTTCCATAATTTTCCACAAAAATTCATGTTGTACTTTATCAAAAGCTTTATTTAAATCTCCTACCATGATCTTGGTCTCATCAGTCCTGTTTATAACATAATCCACACTTTTCTGTAGTATGAATAATAATTCCTGATATCCTTTTCCTTTATGTATGCTGTATTTCATAATACTGTTCATTTTATTTTCCATTCTCTTCTGAATTATTTTAATATAAAAATCTTATAGTTTGAATTGTGTAATTGTGTAATACTATAGGTCTCTAATTTTCAATTTCATTTTTATCTTCCCTTTTCCATACAAATTTAAGTATACCACTGCATACATTTTTATGCATAAAACCTTTTTAATCATTCATTCACAACTTTTAAGAAATATTTTTTCTGCCAGTCCATACAGTTCTTATAAAATTGATTATTCCATCTGATCCTGAAACTGTTAATTAACATGGCTAAGTACCTTATCTAATTCATATATAAAAAAATCTCATTTTCCAATTCTTTATTTTCTTGTTCTGACAATTTTTTTACATGACATTCTTTTATTTGTACCTTTTTTCCTGTCTTGAAACATTTTCTTTACATAATTTATTATAATATTCATATTTTTTTCTGAGATATTCTGACTTCTCTGTCATCTTTCATTTCTCTCATTATACTAGTGTTTTCTTTAATACTTCTTTTTTACCTTGCAAAAAATATCTTTGCTTAAATAATAGTTATTTGATTTTCTTTAGCTTTTATAAATTCCCAGTTCTATTATATAATATTTTCTATCATTCCTTTCCAAATCCTTTAAAGCATCAGTACACATTGTTTTATAACTTATTTTCTCTACTTTTCTTACATCTGACTGCCATTCTAAAAAACATTTCTTATATTTTTCTTTCAAAGTTAGTCACCACTCAGACCAGTTTTTATGATACACACTAGTGGAAATATGATTGTCCCATAAGCACATGCTTATTTTTTTCCATTTTCATTCCATAATTTCTCATTTGTTATTGTTATTCCTTTGCCAATCTAATGTACTACTTATTTTCTTGTATTTCTATACAAATGGCTGAATAATCTGAAAAGCCTGTTACAATTCTCTCGTATTTAGCCTATATTTAAACCTTGTGATATAATAAAACAATCTATTTCCATCTTGTATATACCTTGACTATATGTCCACAAATTAGTATTCCAAATCTTTAAATTGCCTCATTTTATAACTTCAAAACCTTCTTAACATTGTTTCCTCTTGTCTTCTTTTTTCTCTCTCAAATCACGATTCAAATCTCCAATTCATATTATATTCATATTAATTACTACATAATCCAAAATTTTATGAAATACATTTTCCCTTTATTTGCAACACAAGTATACAATGCTGTAATTCTATGTACCTGATTATGCCATCTAATGGATACACTAGACAATCTTGACGTACTGAAATCTCAAATTTCAGTATGTTGAGACCGAATAGTGGAAAGTGTAGTTACTTGAAACTACACTATGCCGAATGTGGAAGTGTCAAATCCACAAATGGTGAATCTGCCGCTATCATGGTGTCGCGTTCGTTACGTGGTGCAGTTTGTGGATTTATCTGGGGTTTTAGGTAAGTGTGTGTTTTTGAGGATATTGGGTAGGGATTTTAGTGTGTGTGAGTGTGTGTGTGGTGGTGTTTTTTGTGTGTTTGTGTGTTTAGTGTGACCTCGGAGTTAGAATATATAAGTAGGGGGGGTGGGGGTGCAGGGGGGCTTGCCCCCCTGCTTATATGTAGGTTAGGTGTGTTTCTGTGTGTTGTTATGTTTGTTTAGTTAGGTAGGTGTATGTGTGTGTGTGTGTGATTATGTCTTGGTTTGTGTGTGTGTGTGAATGGTCACGGTTGTGGTATTCGTCATTGTGGGTTTTCGTGTATGTGGGTTTTCAACTATTCAGTCTCGAAATACTGAAATTCGACATTTCAGTACTTCGAGTTTGTATAGTGAATCCCATCTAATATCTACATTGATCTTCCCATCATTGCCAATATTATGATTGATATTTTCACTGACTTTCTGTAAAGTACAACTGTACCTGAACATAACTCCTTTCTTAACTCCAAATTGTATCGCCTCTCCAAAGTTTCTTTGTTTGTAATCTCTCTTCTTGTGTCAAAAATCTTATATTTTCCAATATTATTATATCAACATCATACTTACTACACCAATTTAGAATGCCTATTATTCTGCTTATATTTTGATACTATTTACATTTACTGAAAACACTCTAAAATTGTCATCATGTCTGTGGTGTAGCTTACCAGAAATCATGTAAATCTGAAGAATTCACCTCATTTGCATTATCCATTTCCTTTCCTTTTCCTCTTTCACACTTATCCCTTTAAACTTTCTTTTTCTGTCTCCTACTCTTTTGCCAGTAGAATTCTTTTTATCTTTCACTATTTTCCAATTTATGTATTCCTCATCACTTTATATCAGAACCTTCTTCTATATTCTCTTCCATTTCATTTTCTCTTTATCCTTATCTTTATTGTTACCCTGATCTTCTTTCCCTATATCTTCTTTATGCTTTATTAGGACTTGTCTTCTCTTTGTATACTATCTTCACTTTTGTTTTCTTCTTCTTCTTCTTCCTTTTTTCTCTAGGCTACAAGCCTGATTTTGTTACATTTGTAACATTTCAATTCACACTTTTTCATCATGACCTGTTTCCCCACAAATATAACATTTCCTGTTATCAAATGATAATCTTTGCCACAGAAAAAAAACATGTTTTTGGTTATCCCCAATATTTTACAACACATCTGTTACCATCTACATTTATCTTACTAGGAATATGAAAATGTTTTTCTTTTTCCATTACAATACAATATGACAGTCCCAATCCCCGAGTCCATAAACCCCTGTTATCATATACTTTGCTAATGTGCATAACTTCTTTACAAAGTTTAATTAAAAAGGTCTTTAAAGTCTCTTTTTCAACTTCAGTTTGAAATTGAATATGTATCTTCTTTTTTGTTTCTCTGTGAAATTATTTAACCACATAAGAATTCTGTGGATTGCAGTTCTTTTGATTCTCATACTCCCCCCCCACCCCTCAAAAAAATGGAACCAGTCTCAAATTTAATGTCACAAAATGTCTCTATGAATAAGAATAAAAACTCTTACCTCCTGAGCCTTTACTCCCAATGGGACCATTAAATTATCCCAAATGTCATACCTGTCCATTTGTCTTTCCTCCTTATTTTGAATTCTCACCATAAATTTCCTTTGATTATTGACATTTCCTCTCCTGTAGTCATCTCTCATCAATCTCCCTGCAGTTTCTTTAAAAGTCTCAGCACACAATTTCTTTGTCTGGTGATCTTCTTTCAGAATAGCTTCCAATTAATCTGATTGAAGTATATTACGTTCATCCCAAGAAACATCTTTTCTACTATCTAACATGCTCTGCATCAACAATTCACCCAAAGTATCATCCTACAGCCCTTCCAACTGGAGGGTTGTAATAACATGTCCATCATTGTGGTGCACATTTGCTTCTGATGAAACAAATTCTGCTAAAACAGCTCCTTGTAATCTGATATAGCTTCAGACACTGCACCTGCATTCACCTCTGTGCTGTCCACCATCTTAGATTTCCTTGAGTGCTGTTCTTCCAGCTGCTACTGTGTTAAGAATGGAACAAGCACTCTCCTAATGAGTAGGGGAAGTTCCATGATGCCCTGGCCAAATTTCCCCTAACAGTAGAAGTACCATCTTGGGTCTCCTCTGAAAAGAGAACTCTAACTTATTGGGACTAACCCAGTCAACAAAGGATGGATAAATAAATAAATGTAAAACAGACTAAAGCTTTGAGATGATAGCTCTTCATTTTTGGAATTGTATTACTTTAATGTCATATTCTTTAGATGGTTATAGGGGGTTAATTCTGTGCTGAGTCTTCCACTAATATAGCTATACTCTTTGCTGGTATATGGATTAAGTGTGATATGAAGCATCAATAAACAGGAGGCAAACATTCAGATATTTAAATATATGTCTCAGATCAATTTATGATTGCCAGGATATATACCATTTAAATTGCTCTAGCCAGCAATGAAAGTTTGCTGTTTTGTTGAAAAATCTTGTTATATATAGTTGAATAATTTGTAGTCCTTTTCCCAATTTCTATTTTGAGTCTTCTATAAAGGACAAGTAAATGTATGTGATAGCAGGCTGGCAGTTTTCTTAACATTTTTTTATCATTTTCTTGCTATGAATAAACTATTCAGAGATTATATAATGTAAATGATCTGTTACTCCAGAGGGTTTATGTGTTTTATGATTGCCAGAGATATCCAAGTAAAGTTGTGCTGTGTAATCCATAAGGATGGGAGTGCAACATTACTATCTGAATAGGTCCTAAAAGTCAGGATTTTCATACAGTAGCCTGTACATTGAGATCTGATGTAGTTCATTCATATGTTACATACTAGGAAAGGTACAGGAGTGGACACAATATTTGACAGACTGAGGGAGGTTTCACAACTAATTGAATATGAACATTAAAGAAATGGACTGTAAAGTTGTTGTTGACCATGGGATTGGTCAGATAAAGGGCATATTGATTATGCCATTTCTGGAATGCTGTCAGTGGAGGGAAAACAGTCAGTGGAGCTATTCAGGATGAGGACCAGGCCACCAAGGGTGGTTGTATATTAGACAAGTAGAAGAAAACATATCCCATCAAGTGAAACATTTCCAGGAGAACATGAGAATAGCTACTTAGCAAAAGCAATGCTTCAGCCTAAATAGTTTGATACAGCCAAGGAAAACTTGGAAAAGGGTGGTCTTGGGCTGTAGGTGGTTGCATGCAGAGACTATCAGGAGCAAAAGAAACAAGAAAAAACAGACGAATAGGAGGGTCTTGAGTAAGAATGGCAGGGATTGTTGTTAACTATGTGAATCAGATAGTGAGGCTGGCAGACTAATACACAAAATGGTCAAGAATGACAGAACCTGTGGGATTTGTGGCTGCCATTAGCAGGCTTATACAAAAAAATAGCCAACGGGTATTCTAAAAACTAGCATTTAACTAAGTATACAAACAAACCACGATAAACTTTTTTAAAACAAATTTAAATAATTTTATCATATTTACAGTTGCCCACCCCTACTGTAAATTTGATCTGGGACACTCCACCCAGTCTAGTGTCATTAGCTCATTCTACCTAATACAGAGAGAACATTTGAGAAGGCCAACCCACTTAGTTTCCTAACCTTGAGTTATCTTCTGCTTCTCCTCTCTCCCTTTCCTTTACAAAAAAAAAAAAAAAAAAACTTTGCTAGAATCTCCCTGTGTTCTGCTTAACTGTAACAAATAAATTTACGCTTGTTTCCTGCCTTTCCTGTAACTAGTCTAGTCCAGATACAGATTTGCTATATCCAGGACTGTTTGTAAGCTTCTGAGCCCTCCACGCCTGTCTGTGTTGGAGGGAAGCCTGCTAGCTTATCAGTGGGAGTGGTAAACACTATGTAACCTATCTACCACATAAGGAGTGGTTTCTGGTCCATAAATTGTAGTTATTGGCTGTTTGGGCAGTTTTTCCATCTGTCTCAACTTCCTGATTTAAAATCCCGCATTTGCACTTGTTCCCCCCCCTTCCTGTAACTAGTCTAGTCCAGATACAGATTTGCTGTATTCAGGACTGTTTTTAAACTCCTGAGGCCCCCAAGCCTTTCTGCATTGAAGTAAGCATGCTAGCTTATCAGTGGGAGTGGTAACCACTAGGTAACCTATCTACCACATAAGGAGTGGTTTCTGGCCCAGAAATTGTAGTTATTGGCCTTTTGGGCAATTTTTTCCATCTCTCTCAACTTTCTGATTTAAAAGCCTGCATTTGCATGTGTTTCTTTCCTGTAACTAGTCTAGTTCAGATATACATTCTTAGTTTTAGCACTTGAATTTGCTTATTTGTGCTCAGCACTTGTTGAGAACTTGTTGTAGGCACTAAATAAGCTACAAATTACTACAGCACTCAACCTTCCTCATTACCAAGAGAAAACAGTTTTTGTACTTACTTTCCTCACTTGCTTAGAGAAAAACAGCTCTTGTACTCACTTTCCTCACTTGTCTAGAGGAAAATAGTTTTTTATTCAGACATGTCCAAGGGTCAGCTCCAAGTGTTCTCTCCTGTCTATCTGATGAATCTGGGCATTTTGGGGCAATGTAGCAATTGCCTCATGTACACAGACAACCCTCTCCTCCTACCACCCAACACTACAACCTGAGAGAGATGCACTTATGTAGCCAAACTGGAGGTAAAGCTCTCTCCAACCAAGACTGAACTTGACAGTCAAGAGGAGAATGTAAACACTTGCACCACACCACACTCATCACATAGTCCCACTAAACCTACACCACCAAAATCCACACATAGAAACACAAAAACATTCGGGGAGGCTCTCAGTAATAATCTGCTCAAGCAACAGAGACCTCCAAAGCAGAAACGCAAGTAACCTCCACCCCCCAACACAACCCAAATGACACATAGCCCACAGGCTCAATGTGCCACTCAACCACAGCCCATAAGGCAAAACAACGTACCCAACACACTAGTCATGGGTGACTCTATAGTCACGCACACTGATGTCCCACTTACCAGGCTAAACAAGAAGAAGGTTACTGTCAGCTGCCTATCGGGTGCCAGTATCCGCCACATAACCCTCGCACTCAGGCCACTCCACAACAAGTGCAGATATGACTCTGTCATCGTCCATGTTGGTGTGAATGACCTGAGACATACCTCCCTGGACTACATGAAAAGAGACATGGAAGAGCTCTCCAATCTTGTAGCCCAGGCAGGTATGACACTAGCCCTGAGTAGCATCCTGCCATCACCCAGAATGATACCACAGTGCAAGGACAAAATGATTGACTTCAACAATTGGCTAAGCTTCTGGTGTCATTCTAAGGGGATCCAGTGTCTGTCTGCCTGGGGCGACATGGTCGACAGACCATGATGCTTTGCCAGAGATGGTCTGCACCTGTCACCCCTGGGATTCTGGATACTGGCTAAAGCTCTTACCGCCCCTATAGTGCCTTTTTTAGGCAAGGTTCAAATGACAAATTCACCACTGTAACAGGGACAGGCAAGCAAAAACTGAGGGTAATGCTACTTAGTGCTAGAAGTCTAAATTTCAAAATGCACTCCCTCGAGGCACTCCTTAAAATGGAAAACATCTATATCTGTGCAGTGACTGAGACCTGGTTCAAGTCTCCAGAGAGAACCCCTGCATTACCAGGCTATAACTCATACCACACTTTTCGGCCACCTAAACTGGACCGGAACACCAAAGGTGGAGGTGTGTCCATATTCATTGAGGACATCCACACCTCCAGACTAGTTGCTCAGCATAATGCATCCAAGGTTATCCAAGTGCAACTAACTCTGGGCAAAACTGCAATCCAAATTGTAGCTTGCTACAGATCTCCCACCATGCCCCAGGATTCCAACTCCTCTTTTCTTGATATACTGAAAAATATTAGGGTTCAACCAAACACCCTAATAATGGGCAATTTCAACTACCCCACCATTAACTGGGAAAACTACTCATGTACCAACTCCTTCACTCAACGCTTTCTGGAATTCATGAATTCCATTGCCCTGGATCAACTTATCCACACCCCCACCAGGGGCAACAATATCCTAGACCTAGTCATTACCAACATGAGTGACCAGTGTTCCACACCTGAAATCAACTCCACATTGGTCAGATCCAACCATAAACTAATCACCCTAGATATCCACATCCTGCCCCCACCCCCCATTAAGGAAACCATGGTAAAAAATTTCTCCAAAGCCAACTTCATGCTTCTTAAGACAGAAGTGGCAAACTTCATGACACCCATGCAGATGGACAATACAGTTACGACTGCTGAATCTTACACAAATGCACACTGTAAACACTTACACGAGTGCATGGATCATGTTATCCCAAACAGAAACAAGATGCTATCCTCCTAAAAAAGGAAGCCAATATGGTGGTCCCCTGCCATAAACAAACTCTACAACAGAAGGAAGAAACTGTTGCAAAAGAGAGTAAAATCCCTTAAGTGGAGGAGCTCCCTGGTCAGCCTCAGTAAGAAGCTGAGATCCCTTAAAAGATCCTCCAAAGCTAGCTATGAAAACAAAATCACCACTGATTCTAGGAACAACCACAAAGCATTCGATAGCTATGTCAAGAATCTCAATGGCAACACCCAGATCTGCTCTGAGTTACAGCAGAATGGCATGAAAATTATAGAACCAACTGATATTGCCAACATCCTGGCAGATAGGTTCAGTGCTAACTTTACCCCCCTCTCACCCACTAAAAGGCCCATATCTATACAGGAAGAATGCAGAGTCCCTGTAATCACAACTGCGCAGGTAAAAGCTGCACTCTCTAAAGCCAAAAACACAGCATCCATGGGACCAGACAATATCCCAAGTGGCGTTTTACACGAACTTCAGAATGAACTGGCCCCTCACCTAAGCACCATGTTCAAGCATAGCCTGACGTCAGGCTTTCTGCCCACTGAATGGCACACAGCAACTGTTATCCCACTCCACAAAGGGGGAGCCACCACTCATCCCGGGAACTATCGCGTTATTAGCCTGACAAGCCTGTTCTGTAAGGCCATGGAACATATCATCATGCAACTCGTAAACAAAGACATTGGTAACCTCCAAACCCTAGACCCCACCCAGTTCGGGTTTGTGAAAGGCAGATCATGCCTCCTGAACCTGATTGACTTCTTTGAGGCAGTCACCAAAGCCATAGACGAGGGTAAGGTGGTTCACACAGCCTATCTTGACCTCGCCAAGGCTTTCAATACCATCCCCCATTCTGGAATTATAGCTAAACTCACTAAACTAGGTATAAATCCCTATGTCACAAGATGGGTTGTCAACTGGCTCACTGATAGAACCCACACTGTAAAAGTTGCAGACTCCAAATCTGACTTCAAACCAGTAACAAGTGGAGTACCACAGGGTTCAGTCCTGGATCCTCTCCTGTTTGGTATCTACTTTTCTGAAGTACAGGCTAACACAGATGGCCTTTGGCTAACGAAATTCGCAGATGACTGCAAACTAGTCGAGTCCCCAAATGATGTGGACATCCTACAGAAGGGCCTCACTGAGACAGATGCCTGGTGTCAGAGCCATGACCTCAAGCTCAATGCCAAAAAGTGCATTGTCATCCTTTTTGGTAAAAACTCTATACCCATGAACTACCACATAGGCGGCAGTCTACTTAATGCTGAATGTGTGATAAGAGACCTTGGGACCCAGGTGAACAGTAGTCTCTCCTTTGATAATCACATCACCACAGTAGTCAGGAAATCCATCTACGTGGTACACCTCATCACAAAAGGTTTCTCATCCAGGAAAAAAGAGGTTATTGTTCCCCTCTACTCGACACTCATTAGACCCATTATGGAGTACAACGCTCCTTTTGGAATGTACCTCACAAGACATCTGCAGCAGCTGGAAAGGCCACAGAAGTACTTCACAATGAGGATTACTGGCCTCAAACAGATGCCCTACACTGACCATCTGAAAAAAATCCAGCTTTACTCCGTAGCATATAGTCTACTCTGAGGTGATCTCTGCCTAACATATAAAGTTATGTCAAACCCAGAGCTGTTGGACATGCTACACTTAAAGAAATCCCAATCCCTCCGAGCTACACGCTCTAGGGACCTAAACCTTGTCATTACAATAAACAGGACATGCTGGAGGGATAGATTCCTGTCTCAAAGACTTCCCATACTCTGGAACCAGCTACCCATCTATGTCAAGCAAAGTTCCTCATTAACACTCTTCAAGAAAAATCCTGATGAGTGGATGGGAAATAGGAAATACACCCCAGGGATCACTTTTGTGGCTCTGCTCGACAGGGGCACAGGAAAATAACTTTCTTGGGTGGCATAAGCCAGGGAACCTTGTTGGCTAGGCCTACTTAGGCCCTTGGGCCAATAACCTAGTGCCTACCTATGAACCTATATCTTATTGCATACTATAAATACATTATTTTTAAAAAGCATATGCCACGGCATACTTGGTGGATTCGTGGCTATACCACCTGTGGTGTAGAGTTTGTCAGCATTTAAGTTCAGAGTTATGTCGCAAGTGAATAAGTGAAGAAAATGAGTCTGAAAAGGGAAAACTGGTGCATAGTTCAGTTAGATTAAGCGAGCAAACATCTTTTCTCCACTAACCATGAATCTTGCAAGGTCAGATAGGAACAAAAAACTAGATAAGTAAATGAAATCTAAACAAAAGTAAAGCAAGTAACTGCTTTAGCAGTGACAGGGACCTTTTCCTTCCCCCTTGTTAAGCAGTGCTAGTAGAAAGCCATGGTTAGTGAGTGCAGAAAATAATACATACATGCATACATACATACATAAATCTAAAGCAAGTTACAGTGACCTGACTCTTCCTTTCCATTCACTAAGTGAGGGTCAGAGAAAGCATTTTTTTGTGACCAGGGGAAAAAAAAAACAGATCTAGCACAAATAACTGCAGTAACAGTTACAAGAACATGAAGTGTGTGTGTGTGTGTGTGTGTGTGTGTGTGTGTGTGTGTGTGTGTGTGTGTTTGTGTGTGTGTGTGTGTGGGTGTGTGTGTGTGTGTGTGTGTGTGTGTGTGTGTGTGTGTGTGTGTGTGTGTGTGTGTGTGTGTGTGTGTGTGTGTGTGTGTGTGTGTGTGTGTCTGGCTGTCTGATGTGGTATATACATGGCTTTCTACCCGAATTTCAGTATATGTATGAGAGACTGTGTGTGTATATATATATATATATATATATATATATATATATATATATATATATATATATTTATATATATGTGTATATGTGTATGTGTGTGTGTCTGTCTGTCTGTCTGTGTGTGTAGACATTTAATAGTTATATAACTTATATTTTGGATGTAAAATACTTCTTCTACCAACAATTACATGTCCTGTAGTACCTTTGAAGCATTACGTGGAAGAACTATTTTATGTTAAAAATATAAAATAAAGTATATAGTTACAATAAAACAAATGCACAACACTTTAACAGATAGTTCATTATCTATGTGCAATAATGCCCTCCAGGGTGAGTGTTAAAGGGAAATAATGGACCTCCCATGGGTAGAGAAGTTCTGTGCTGCACAACGGTCCATTATTTCTCAATACGCCCACCCTGTCAGGCATTGTGGTATGTTTGTTTATTACATATAATAATCACTTGAGTGAAATTGTGTACAGATCATTTTTAGCCATGACCCGGGCCACAGGACAAACACAAGAACAATTAATATTGAAATTTATTATTTGGAAAGTATACCTTCAGCCATGAAATCTTGCAATAAGAAATGTCAAACTGTAGTCACTTAATCACATATGCTCAAAAGAGCAGGTATTTATTTTTTGCAGGGGCAAGCCCCCCATACCCTACCTCCCCCCATGTGGAGGTAAACCTCCTGTATTCCCAAACTTAAATATTCCAACTTCACACTCACACAGCATTGAAGAAATTCCCCAAACAACAGACATCAGTCTTGTGCAATGTGAGTTTTTATGTTTTCATGACTAAGCGAGTCTCACTATCCTGACTCATATTTAAGAGCAACATATACATATACGTTTGTGTATTAATATGTGTTTATATTCAGCTAAACAACTTACTTAAATGTACATTTGATTTAGATTTTACAGCAGAAGCAAAGCAACTCAGTACTTTGCAGAGAATTGAAGAAGCATATGAATTTATAATTTCTTTACATTTTGGGGATTCAAATACTGTACAGTTTTAGAAACAGATATTACCATCACTGTGTTAATCTAATTGATTTAAAGGAAAATTCTTTGTTGGGTTGAAGTTATGGTGAGATTCACTCAAGCCTGGCCAGGTTCCCCCTTGATATTAAATGCTCAAACCAGGAAGAAGTAAATCTAAGTCATAACATCAATCCCTGCAACTATTATTTGTACTGCACTATTAAAACTTTGATATCCAGTTTTTTTCCAAGTCATGTTATTACAGAACATACAGTTACATGCTGACCAGCAGTCACCTGACCTGGAAATAAGTTTAGTAAGTAGTGTTTTGTTTAAGGTTTCATATCAGGGATTTTACCAGATTTGAGGTATTTCTGTGTGCCTGGTCACATTATTTTAGTAACTGCAGAAATATCAGCGGGTAATGAGTGTCAGCAGTTGAAGCAGATAGAAGAAAGGTGCAGAAGGCTTGCTTTTTGTACAATGGTGTTGGAAATGTAGTTATAAAATCCTCTTATGTGAATTCTAGCAGAAAAAAGGCTACAGAAAGGATTGTTTATTTAAGCTTTATCTGTCAGCATTGTCTCTAGATTTCTATTGTACATTCCAGGAGGACATTGTAGGGTAATTACACCTCTACTGAAATGTTCATTTTAGTCATTCTGATTAGTTGTTTAATTCAGTTTTCATCTCTTCATTGTATTTTGTGTTAAAGTTATGCAAAGGACCAAATTTATGTACCAGAAAGGATTTCATTTCTGCATGACTTCCACCCTTTGCAGGTTTTATAGCTATTTTACTTTGCTTAAACATTAGGTTTTAAACGTTTGTCCGGTTTTACATCTGTGACATTTGAGTACCGAGCTTGAGAGCTTGCATAGCCGCACATGTTTCAGTATTTGAGCATCTCAAAACATTCTTGTCCTCTTTCCCCTTTGTTATTTGCATTATATTTAAAACCATTGACAAAGAAAATAAGGGACTCATAAATTCAAGAATATAACTGGTATGGTAGTCATGAAAAGTTGGCTTCATTTGCAGGTGATTTTATTTTATACCTAATAAAACCAGAAAAAAGACATTTCAGTGTTGTGGAACCGCGGTGGTGGTGCTGTGGTAGCTTTGTCGCCTCACAATAAAACCGCGGTGGTGGTGCTGCGGTAGCGTTGTCGCCTCACAATATGACTTTGTCCTGTTCGATTCTCAGCTAAAGCGTCTTCTCTGTGGAGACATGCATGAATGGGCCTACCTTCGTTGAAGGTTGTATGTCAGGGCTGGCAACTCGGTACGTAAAAATCTACTCCAGTCATTAGCGGACCGGAGTTCTGCTGTGGCGACCCCTAACTGGGAAAAGCCGAAAGATGCAACAAGTGTTGTGGAACATTCTGAGATACGTTCAAGTCTTTTTGGGATATAAAAGTAATGAAGATACAACAAAGACAATAGCTGTAAACTATGTACCCACACATAAGATGATTCAGTAATACCCATACTTATGGGGAAATGATAAAATGCAGTATTTGGAAGTAGTGGATTAAAAGGATTCTGTTGTAGCAGCTTAGGATATGTGGGAAGAGACTAAACAAACGATAATACAAAAACTGGGAATTTGGAAACTCTGTTTCATGGATATGGGTAGCAAGATACACACAGTGAAAATGATTTTAGTCCCTTTAGTTTTATATACAGGTCAGGCATATTGTTATCAACCAGAGGAGAAGGTGTGAATAGCAATAAAGAATTGCAGGATTTTTATCTGGGAGGGGAAGAGGGCAAGAATCAAGTGGGATAAGTTGATCCTTCCAATAGAACAAGGTGGTTTGGGATTACCTGATTTTAAAGGGCATTTCATAGGTACACAGTTAAGACTCCTATACATAGCAGAAGCAGAAAGTTTTAATTCAAAGTGGAAAGGGACGATGATGAAATGGGGAAGCTCATAAAACAAGGAGATATTGGGCTTTTGGATACAGATCCTAAAGGACAATAACAATAACCATACATAATATTGTATTCATAAAGCAGCCAAAAGTATTCTAAGAATTAAGCCAATGCAGGAATGGAGAAAGGAGATTCTGTTGATAGGGACGACTGCAATTAGGGGTACAGAGAATAGGCAAGAGGGGGCTGGAATTTATTGGAGAAACTTTGCAAAGGAACCAAGATATTGGGAGCAAATAATAGAGAGGTAAAGGTAATAAAATGAGAAGAGGCCAAGAGGCCAAGAATTCATTTGAACCGCAGACTAGAGTTTGCCTTCCCTATCAAGGATTGATATCAGAGTATAGGCAAAGAGAAGGAAATAGGGCGATATTAAGCTAAAGTCCGTCACTGGTAGAGTTTTCAGTAGAATCTAGACCAGAAGCTACTGTTAAAAAGAGATAATTAGTAATCCATATAAAATATTTCATGATAATGATAGGAATCAGTCAGAGGAAATTAGAAAGGATTGTGAAGAGAGTTTGCATAAGCAATTCACAAAGAAACAATAGGGGCTATACATATACATGGCTTCCAAATATGCAACAAAGTCTAAAATATTTAGTATTTTTGCTTGGAAGTGTTTGCGTAAGTATTTTTATACCCCACACAGACTCCAAAGATTTTTTTTCTCAGGTAGATTGCAAATGCTGGAGGTGTGATGGGGAACTAAGAGATAATTGGGAGCATATTTTTGGGAGTGTAATGAGTTGGCAGACTTTTAAAATTCCCTACAGGCTACTCTATCAGATATACTGGGTGAACAAACTGGTGTAACTAAGGAAATTATTTTTTTGAACTGTGATACAGAATCGAAGTTGCCTAGCCATAGTAAGGCCTTGCTGAGTTTAATTCTGGTGGATTCCAAAAAGCAATTACTAGAAAATGGAAATCAAAGTTTAAACCAAATATACTAGAAGTAGTGAATATAGTTACAGAGATAAAACAACTGAAAGTGGGATCTTCAGAAAAGGGTAGGAGCAAATTGCATAGAAAAAAATGGGAACTATGGGAACAATACATGCAGAAAAATGTTTTGGTGGAGGAATGATGTTTAAAGGAAGGCAAAAATTGAATGAGCTATGTAATGTCTGACTGACAATGACTGGATAGATTATAAGTGATGTAAAATGTTTGCAACTGAAAATATATACTTATGCTTTGTTTTAATTTATATAAATATATGATTGCCTATGTCATAAGTGATAATTCAGTAAAGAGGTTTCTTGTTTAAAAAAAACAATCTACAGAATAACACAGAATGAACTTCTTAGTTGCATTACTATTGTGTAGTCTGATTTTTCACTAACCCAGTGCTCAGGATCCTGGAACCATCATCATATATATTAATTGATAGGAAAATATTGCAAACAATAAGTACAGGTGAGCTTACAGAGCTGTTCTTTGTGAATTTGATTATTCATAATGACAGTATCATCTTCTAAACTTATTGTAAAGTGGCTAAATCAGAAACAGCTGAAGTACTTTTCAGCAGTTGTAAGTAATTAAATCCTTCCCTACCAAGGGTTCAGCCATTCTGCCAGATTCAAAATGCTAAGACTATAGCCAGGACTTGTGAGATCTGAGACCATAAGTCAATGGGATATGTTTAAAATTTGCCTCCTAGGTCAGATTTGTTTTACTAGATCAGATTGTGCAACATCCCACCATGAGATAATATGGAACATTCGGTACTATTATGCAACAGCATTAACATTCTGTTTATGATCAATATTAATAAATTATTAATACTGAATAAATGCTTTCTTGTACCTACTGAAGTGGTAGTGTGGGCATGAAATACAGAGCTGTGTACTTTATTTTGTCTTTATCCCAGTAAGTTACTTGTACACTGCATTATACCACATAAAAATAAACTTTGTCTTCTGCGCACAAAGCACACAATTCTGTTCCTGTTTTAAAACAACTATGTGAACAACTATTACAGGACCAATCATAATATAGTCATTGTATTGACTGTCAGCCTCAGGAAAAGAAAAGGAAAAAAGAAACATTGGTAATCTGTTTTAATGAAAATAGAAAGTGGCTAAAATTACAGTCAAGCTGGGGGGGGCAGAGTTAAATTTAAGATGGAAATAAAGAATATTCATTTTACTGAAACAATAGGTATAACCAGGTAGGAGGACCTAGAAAGCAGATGGAAAAGTCTGTTAAGTTTGTCAAGTGCATTACTAGACTGGTAGACATCTGCCTTTAGACTAAGAGACTGCAACAAAACAGAAGGATAAATATTCTGGAAATTGCTAGAGGCAAAACATCTGATGAGGTTCAAACATTGCAGATAAAAAAAGTTACAGTTAACCTGTTCAACAGACTTTTTTTGGAAAGAGATTGTGCTTCTTCTGCTGAGCTTATTCTGGTAGGAAAGATTTCAGTCACTGCTTGCTCCAAATTGAGCAAAATAGATGTTAGGAGACTATGGAGACAGAAGTATTTTCCTTTTGTATGTCTGAAGGACAGGAACATAGACAGAAGAGGATGAAAGGTATATGCAAATACGTAAACATTATGTAAACCTCTGTCTTATCCTGACAGTTTTAAAGTGGCATTCATGTGCACTGTTAATAGACAAGGCAAGGACATTGCCTTTACTGCCCCCCCCCCCCCCAGTCTGAACTGCCTTTCTACTGATGTGAACTGTCATTATTCTATTCTTTTTCAGAGTGTCGAAGGGGAGCAGCATGAGAAGGCAGTGGAACTCCTGAAAGCAGCGCAGGGTACAGTAAAGCTTGTCGTGCGTTATACACCCAAGGTTCTTGAAGAGATGGAGGCCAGGTTTGAAAAGATGAGAACTGCTAGGCGCCGGCAACAGCAAAATAGCTACACGTAGGTTTTGCTTATTCCTTTTTTCTTGTGCTTTGATCTTTGTTGCTGCCTTTAAGGTTATCTGCTTGTACTCCTTCAAATTACATCTCATCCATTCAAAATAATTATCTGCTGTAAGTCATATTTCAGTTTAAATCACTTGTCTTCCATCGGTTTAGTGTTTATCAAATAAACCAGTCTTTTAAGTTTTTTTTCTGTTCTTTTGTCTCATGCTTGCATTAGCATTTCAAATCTCCTCAACATACTCTGTGTATAATTCTTTTCCAACCACTGGATTACATGCTTGTCCCACCAGTGCTTACCTAGTACTGCGATTCTAATCATACAACTATGCATCATACCTCTCAACTGTCCAGATATTCACAGAATGTCCACATTTTTGCCTCATATTTTGGTCTGTTCCTTGTAATATATGTGGTTTTCAAACAAATCATTGAGGATTTCTGTCACTAAATAATGACATATATTTGAGTTTTAGACTTTATATCTTTTAGAAAAAGCATGTTAATGTAAAATCTGTTATTCTAACAACTTTTAAAATTTATAACAGCAATATTTAAAATCTGTCCCTGATTTTGGGACTTTAATCCCACATTATTTTTGGCTTTGTCCAGATTTCTTGTGTTTAGAGGTTGGGAGGTATGGTTTGCATCCCCTCGTGGAAATGACTCCTTTGTCTTCTCATGAGTGATGACACATCAGGGAATTGGGCCTTTCCTAATAGTGTGATAAAAATCAGTCATAATGGATCAGGTCATTTTCATCTGGTTGACATAAAGTTTCCTTTTTTTTTTTTTTGCTGTGTAGCATGGGCAGCAGATTACCTTAGAATCGTGTCTCGTTTACTATAGTTTGTGCTGAATTTGGATTGGCTTCCTTCAGTCATAGTGTGTGTGTGTGTGTGTGTGTGTGTGTGTGTGTGTGTGTGTGTGTGTGTGTGTGTGTGTGTGTGTGTGTGTGTGTGTGTGTGTGTGTGTGTGTGTGTGTGTGTGTGTGTGTGTGTGTGTGTGTGTGTGTTTGAGCTTGAGCTTGCAAGAGAGAGAGAGTGTGTGCATGCGCATGTGTGCTGGGGGAGTGGGTGAGCTCGATCACACTTGCATGCGCTCACACAAGTGTGCGAGCTTAATGTCTGTTGTTATAATCTACACCATGGAACATTCCATGTGCAGAGAAGGAGAGCTGTCCTTCAGATTTTTAATTCCTGCTTTCCAAGCTGGCATTCTGTGAACCTGAATTTATCACTGAGCCAGAGTCATGACAGAGAAATAAGGAAATGTAGAACACATGTTAGAAACATCCCTCATCTGCATGGATTATATTGTGTCTGTTTTAAGACCAAATGCAGTTTGTGATGTGGTTCCAGACTGCTCCAGCAGCATTAGTTCTCTGCTAGAGTAATAACATTCTTACAAGATTGGTGCCTCTTGAATATGTCATACCACACACCTACTGGTATATACATGTACTATTATATAATCCATATTGGTCTGAATTTTGATATCTGAAAGTGGTCACATTACAAACACACACACACAAGTACAGAGGAAGCCCTGTGCTTAGATACTGAGAGAATCATAAATGATGATATTCAGCAATGTAGTTTGACTTTAAAATGCATTTGTTTTGCTGTAAAGAAAAAGGATGGTCAATAATATGTCAGAGAGTTAGCCTATTGAATGAATGGTAACAAGAGGTCTACCTGTGCTGTAACACTTCATGCATGAAGCTGCACAAGAACTGAATAGGATCTGTATTAAAAAAAAAAAAAAAGATCGAGACTTATAATGACTGTCGCTTATCTTGTACATCTTAATACGACAATGAGGCTTGGGTGTTTGTTTAAGTAGTTTATCACATACAAACACATCAGGATGGATGGCAGGAACATTAAAATTAAACATACTAACTGACTGACTGACTACTACATACATGCATGCTATCACTCTGGCTGCTCACTTAAAATGGCATTTTTCACATGCTCAGTACTTATATGCACATGCCCACTGACTGGAATGCTTCTTTGAGGCACATCGCACACGCTGATCTACATCTTCCCTCTTTACTGAGCTGTCTCATATTGACAGTGACATTTGAATAGGCATGCAAATTATGCAGATAATAATAAACAAAACAACAGTCATGTCCAGGTTGCCATGTATCCGGAACTAGGTTTGGAAATGAGGCCTGATCTTGTAATGTAATAGTTAGGATTGGGTTTAGCAACAGGGACAGTCACTGGGGAATGTTCTACTTCATGAATCTCGGGGATATTCTTGGGAACAGGGATTGCTAATGGAATGTCCTCTGAAACAGGAACATTATATAAGTCAGTCTGAGAAATATGTCTTTATTACAGGCAAGATGCTGTAACACTGGCTCCGACACTGGTAATAAATGCTTCTGATTCTGCCTAAAATCCATTCTTTGTGATTCCATGATGTACAATCTCAGCTCTTGACACAAACTTTTCACAAATCCAATGAGATCAAAACCTTTTGTTGTCTGCATCCTCACTATCTCCCCTTTTTTAATGGATTGGGCAGTTTGCTGGTCTTATCAGTGTAGGACTGCTGGGACATATGCTTTTTCAACAGTTGGGCTTTCACTGTGTTGTTTTTAGCACATGGAACCAATAAATTGCTACTGACTGGTAATGTGGCTCTGGTTTATCTCAACATAAGTCTCTGGGCAGGTGAACTAAGACGATCATTGCAAGGAGTGTTTCTGAGATTAAACAAGTTTAGAAAAACATCGGTATTGTCACATTTGGATTTCTCTTCAGCTGTTTTGCACTTTGAACTGCATGTTTGGCCAAGCCATTTGACTGCAGGTACTCAGGACTACTCGTAATATGAACAAAGTCCCATGTTTCAGCAAATTGTTTAAACTGTTGACTTGTAAACTGTGTACCATTGTCAGAAATGACTGTGCGGACTACCATGGACAGAAAAAGGTCTCTTCAACTTAGTAATGGCAGTATTGGATGTTAAGTTAGGAAGAAGGTCAATCTTGAACCAATTTAAATAAGAATCTACTAATACCAAGTAACGTTGACCATTCCACTCGAAGATGCCTGTGGCTACTGTCGACCAAGGAAGTTCAAGAATCTGGCTTAACTGAAGTGGTTCTTTTTGTTGATGCAGTTTTGTACTATTACAAACAAAGCAAGATGAAAGTACTTTCTCAATATCTATGGATATAGAAGCCCAAAATAATAGTCCTCTTGCCCTTCTTTTGGTAGAATCAGTTCCTGGGTGGCCATGATGCAAGATCTTAATATATTCTTGTTGCAAGGATTTTGGAACAATCACTTTTGGGCCTTTCATGATGATGATGATACCACCATTGTTGACAACATTTTGTCTCTGCATGGAAAATACTGCTGCACATATGCTGGTAAACAAGATTACTTTGAAGGCCGTCCTGAACTGATAGAGGTTAAGTTTCTGGAAAATTGGATCTGAAGATGCATGAGTTCTAAGTTCATCAAGACGTGTAGAAGAAAAATTTCTCACTTCCATGACTTCAAAATCGGGTTTCTCAATTTTATGCTGTTCTGTGTTTTTTCTGGGTGATCAAGATAAGGTATCAGCAAGATAAAGTAGTTTGCTTTTTGTGTAAATAAGATTAAAACTGTACTTTTGCAATTTGAGCATCATGCATTGCAATCTCGCAGAAGCTGTATGCATTGGCTTTCTCAAAATAGTAACTAGAGGTTGGTGGTAAGTTTCTATCTGGATAGGTCAGCCATAAATATAATCATGAAACTTTGAACATGCAAACACAGTTACCAAGAATTCCGGGCATACTAATCTCGGTTAGGGTAAGAGTTCTTGATGCACAGGCTACTGATGTATCCTCTTGAAGTATGACTGCACCAAGACAAAACTTTGAAGCATCGGAGGAATGAGTAACTTGTTTGTGAACATCATAATATCGTAAAGTTGGTGGACTGGCAATTTTCTGTTTCAGGACATCAAATACTATTTGGTGGTGCTCTGACCAGGACCAGGTAATGTCTTTGCATCTCAGTTCTTTGAGCAGTGCTGAAAGTTGGCTCAAATCTGGAATTAACTTGCCTAAATAGTTGACCATATCAAGAAAATGTTGTAAGGAATGGACATTGTCTAGAGCTGGCATCTCAAGAATTGCTGTTTGCTTGGAAGGATCTGGTCGTAAGCCTGAACTAGTAAACTAATGACCAATATAAGTAACTTCTCATAGCCTGAATTTACACTTCTTAGGATTCAGCTTAAAGATTCACTTCATGAGCTCTTTCCAGAACATTCTTGAGGTTTCTATCATGTTTGACTTCACCATTACCTCCTACTAGAATATCATCTACTATAATAGCACATGGATAGCCAGAAAAAATTTGTTCCATCGCACGTTGAAAAACTTCACTGGCATAATTTATTTGTTTCTCCTGAATGGCGTACCAAATGTGGTTATCAATGAAGATTTTCAGTCAAGCAATTTATGTATGTCTTTCGGCTTTTCCCCATTAGGGGTCGCCACAGTGGAACTCCGGTCCGCCCATGATTGGCAGTGGATCTTACGGTGCTGAGCTGCCAGCCCGATGCCCAACCTTTCATGAAGGCACACCCATTCCCGCTCGCACCTACCTGCATGACTTTAATGTCACTCGACCACGGGGAGGGCATACAAACTCCACACAGAATTTGCTCCAGCTGAGAATCAAATGGGAGAACCTCTTGCTGTGAGGTGACAGCGCTAACCGCTGCACCACTGCAGCTTATTTTCAATCAAGCAAAATTTGCCAAAATGAACTCTTTGCATGTAAGACAGGAAAAACTGTGGCATTTGGTATGAGGGCAGCAACTTCCTCAACTGTGCACATAGGATGTTGAGGTCTTTATAATGCTTGGTTCAAGTCTCTTGGATCAATACATATTCATCTGAGCTTTTCTTATGAGCTACTACCATGGAGGATACCCATTCAGTTGGCTCTTCTGCTGGACAAATTACTTCTAGCTAAACCATTTTGTATAGCTCGGCTTTGACTCTGTTCTGCATAGCTACTGCAACTTTCTGTGCTGGTTTGATAACTGGGCCGACCTCTGAGTCTAACTTCATGGAGTACAGAACTGGAAGCTTGTCTAGTTTGTCTTAGAAAATGTCAGCATACTCAGAAAAAATAGTTTGGGCTAAATTTGCGCTGTACTCATTCAAGCTTACAAGGTGAATCTCTTCATTAAGTGAAATCAGTCCAATTCTCAAACTACCTTCGAAGCTCACCAGTGACTGCACTTGTCTCTTGACTATGTAAAACTGCAAGCAGGGTTGCCAGATTTCCAGCCCCCCCAGGTAGGGACAGAAAAAAAAAAAGAAGGTCTCTCATGGCAAGTGAAGACCAAAAAAAAAGGTCTTTAATGCGGAACACAGTTCCACATTAAAGAACACTGGCTCTGCACTAAACACGGAGCTTCTCGTGTTTAATGCATTGCAAGTGAAGACCAAAAAAAAAAAAGGCCTTTAATGCAGAACACAGTTCCACATTAAAGAACAGTAGCTCAGTAGCTCTGCACTAAACACAGAGCTTCTCGTGTTTAATGCATTGCAGTTCTACATTCAACACAAGTAGCTCCGTGTTTAGCGATTTTTGATTGGCCCATATACTGGCATATGGGCCAATCAAACACGGAGCTTCTTGTGTTTAATGCGGAACACAAGAAGCTCCGTGTTTAGCAATTTTTGATTGGCCCGTATGCCAGGTATACGGGACAATAAAAAAAAACAAAGAAAGCAGAGGCTGGCCGGGATTTAAACCGGCAGGGCGGGACTCGGGATCAGGCTGCTGATCTCGGGACAGTCCCGCCAAAATAGGGACATCTGGCAACCCTGACTGCAAGTCATAGCTGTTCCCGGCAGAGTAAAATGAAAGCATTACTGAGCCTTCGGTTTGAATCTCTTCACCAACATAAGCAACAAGCTTCACACACTTTGCCAAACATTGCCTACATATCCCCCATGCGCAGAGCTGGTACAGTGGATGAGAAGTAACAGAAACATTGTACAGTTGTACTTCTCACACTACCAGCATCACATTAATCACTTTGCTAAAATGTACTTTGGCAAACTCAGAGTTCAGAATATCGAATATTCGGCAAACTGCACTCGGTTAACTGATGTTCGAAGAAACGTAATTTCTGTAAGAAGTAGACCCATATATATATATATATATATATATATATATATATATATATATATATATATATATATATATATATATATATATATGTGTGTGTGTGTGTGTGTGTGTGTGTGTGTGTGTGTGTATATGTATATGCACAGTTTTGGTGAAGAATGTGACAGATGATGTTTTGCTTCATTTACTTACTCATTGAAGATTTATGTGCAATTGTTCTGAGACTACACGTAACATTGCAGACATGCTTACTTCATGACAACATAGCTCAGTCATTAATGGTTTGCAGTAGCTTAACATGTGACTACATACAATGTAGCTGATTTAATCTTTTCTTTTTTCTGTTTGATTTTTTTATCTCTTTCTCTGTCTTTCTTATTTCAGTTCCTTGGAATCCAGGGGGTAACTTGGTTCCATGTTCCTGATGCAAGATGCACACTGCTCAACCAAGGATGTTGCACGAATCTGAATCCTCTTCTTTGTATAGATGCAAAAATCATTTTAATTTAAATTAATTTATTGGTTCTGTGTTATTTATTGATTTTGGTGTGTAAAAAAGTGAGTTTGAAAGCAGGTTTGTGAGTGCATGTGTGGGATGGTTTGGGATGGTTTATTTTTTGTCTGTTTAAAAAGGACACAGTTCTTAAACAAAACTGCATTTTGGATTTTTTATAGTTCATTATTATGAGCAGTCAGATAATTTACTGGTTTGTGGTCGCTCCAACTTTAGTAGTAATATTGGACACTCATCTTGAAGAGATAGAAAAAAAATTGTTACCCTTGGAGTCAGTTCTCATTTTATGCCTCAGCTTTGTTTGTTGGGTTAGTTCCCTTCAGATCATGTATACAAACAGGTGCATAAATATACATTTCATAAGTATTTTTACAAAATTCTTGAAAATGAGTACTTTAAACATGAAATATGTGTGTACAGAAAGAAATGAAGGGAGAATGGTGCAGCGGGTTGATTACTGTATCTTAAGGAAATAGTAACAACTTGCCAGTGTGTCTTCGTAATAGGACAAAAGAACTAAAACTTGGATGCTACCACTCCTGGTGTGATGTGTCCATGAGCACAGGATTAATGGTCTTAGTATGTAAGGGACGTAAGTGTTGCTGACTGAGCTGTCACATGAAATAGCTGGATTTCATTCCAAGTAGAACTGTGACACAGAGATGCTACAGTCTGAGTCCATGACTGTTTTAAAACATCATTTTTATACTGTTTTATTAATATAGTCTATGTATTCAGATTATTATCATACTCCAATGTGGCCAGTAATTCAGTGAATATACTTCAGTAGGTGCAGGAAAAAACAGAATTATTCTTCATTGGATGTATAATTAGTGCAGTAAGAATCACTTCTGTAGGGCTTCTGTTGCAGTGTTTGCTGTCTTAAAACAAGTCCACCCATTCCTGTCCAATTTCAGACAAAAGCGGACACCAACCTGTAATTACAACTGCCTGTAGAGCTGCAGTTTATGAGAATTAAGAATACACAGTATTCTGTTCAGGTGAATTAAGCAGCAGCCAAGCCTGTCAGAAATTTAGCTTGATATCATAAGTGGAAGGCCTGAAAGTGTGGGTTCCGAAACTCTGAAGAAATAATTGTGCTTCTATCCCCAAAGGCTGTAAAGGCTGAATGTTATAATCTGTTCCTACACTGTTAAACCATTTTTATAATTGCATTCTCCCTCATTTCCCCATGACCTTCCCTGACTTCCTGCTAATTACCTTCTTATGACCTTCCCCTTCTCTGAGTACCCTAATAGTTCCTTGCAGGATGATCCTAGGTGTGATCTTTCGCCAAGCAGGGCTCGGTAACTTCTTGGGGGAGAGAGGGATGCTGAGCCCTATAGCTAAGAAAGCAATACTGACCTTGGGAGTGAAAGGTCATAGAAAGAGAGAGACAGACTGATAAGCACAGGAATCCATCATATTGCATTTAGCTGGTCAAACCCCTAGCCAAAGACATTACAGGTGCACACATGTACTTCATGTGTTGTATGTCTGTCACTCCCCTTTGGGCCTTGACCAATGGTCATGTAATATGTAGCTTGTTCAAACTCTCACCCTTGAACAGGAACACTGGCTGATGGTTGTTTCATCCTATCTCCCCCCCGGCCTACACTTCATAACTCTGAATCTATTCCCAAACCCACCAACATGTGGGGAGCTGTGTCCACCACATCACTGCTAACTATATGTAATATAAGACTGCTATATCATAAAGTACAGGGAGTACTCCAAGATGCCACAGCCCTGACCCTTGTGCATTTCCAAAATAACAGTTTCACAGTAGTTCAAAATATTAGTTTTTACAGTCCTTGGAATTAAAGCTAGCACACCAGGAATCTGTTTAACTGTGTTGCACTGGAGACATACTTTTCAGCCTGTGACAAATTGCTTACATGCTGAATAGAATGACTGCCAGGTACACCTCATACATGTCAGAACTGATGTAAGAGTCTGTTACATGCATCCAACATCAGAAGTACTCCATAGTTTCTCTTTGTCTCTCTCTCTCTCATTCTCTGCTTTTATAATTTGCTCTATAAAATGTACCTACATAGAAAACATGGATAGGTGGTAGATGATAATAGCTTGTTAGCAGGTTAAACTTCATTTTTCTCAGTAACACGACCTCTCAAGTTTTGATCTGATGTTTATGCTACCAAGGAATATTGGGAGTAACCACTAACCATGTGAGTATCAGCAGTTACCTATCTATTGTATATTATAATCTGAGTGCTTTAGCCCTCTTTAAAATATAAATTCTGCCTAAATTCTTAAAAAAATCAGTGCCCAAACAGAGTACTGAGGAGACATGAGAGGAAATGTAAAGGCAACATCACAACATGTTGTGTTATCTTTAGACCAAATGTGGAAAATACTGAACCTGACTCTATGGTATAGAGGGATATAGTCCTGATAATAACTTAGATAACTTTTATTTAAATAGCTTAGGTGCTGGAAGAGTGGAGTGGGGTGGGGGGTGGTATAGGACTGAACAGCTAGGACTGGTTTGTGAAATGGTGGTCCAGTTGGCTGTTTCACCACATGCAAGTGGAGACTTGCAGGCAGTAAAGTTGCAGCCATTATTAGAGACATATACTTAGCTAGATATAGTAGCCCTCATTAGGATGTGGCTGGGAGCTGTCACACACATTAAGAGGGCAAAGTAGGTCCTTGCAGTGATGCAGGTGCCCACATCAGCCAGCAGGTTGTGGGTTAATGGTCTTAGAAGTGCCTTCGTTGCTTGCATCATTTGATGCAAGCAATGGCATAAAACTCCTCTGTGGCTACCCGGATGATGGCCCTCTCTGGTTATCTCTCCACACTGGAGATTCTCATAAGTGGCACCATAGCTGGGCTTAGGCATAGGCCAACTAGGCAGTCACCCAGGGCGTCGCTCTAGCAGAGGCGCTTTTCCAGTTTTTATTTGTTTATTTTTTGTATTTCTTTAAAATGTGTTGAAGTAATACAGGAAAAACTAAAGAGTAAGACAAACTGTGAGAAAAAAGGAAGATAAAAGTAATCTGGATGGGGTAGGCAGACCAGGATGGTGTCACTGGTTCATGTGAAGGGGGCGCTGTGAAGCCTTTTTGCCTAGGGCACCAGTTGACCAAAATCCCTCCCTGAGTGGCATGTGAATGAATGGGCTTGAGTAAAGATAGGACAGAGTTGAATTCTGGTGGACATGGAGACACAAAGGGCTTAAAAACTGTGAGATAGGTGGCACTGGTAGTATCAGTTTCAGTGTCAGCGACTTAACAGGTAAAACACTCACCTTTGGTGCTGGGAGAGCTATTCCTACCCAGGTGATTGGATTTATTTTTAATTACTGTTACTACAGTTTAGCATTAAGGAGTTCTGCACTCCTGAATGTGCCGACCTTCAGATGAGACATTAAACCGATGCCTCATTTGCCCAAGTTGGTGGTTGCTCAGATGGATGTATACAATTCCACAGCATTTACTGACAATAGGAGGAGAATTTCCCTGGTGTCCTGACCAAAGTTCCCCTAGTTTGTATAAGTACCACTTGAGGTCCCCCCTGAAAGAGGGCCACCAGCCTAATAGGACTAACCCAGTCAACAAAGGATAGATAGATAAATAGATAAAATAGAATATCATCTTTATTGTGCATAACACTGCTTTCTATTGTGCCTGAACACTTGCTGCCATCATAGTCATATGTTTGTTCATCTACCTGTCCCAGATCGGTAGCTCCGGTGAGCTGTACCACTTCTGCTTTTCTGTTGAAATGAATAATTAGTAGTTTCTTGATAGGGCGTGAGACCAGCCATGGTGGCGGACCAAAACAGAGAGGTGAACTGCTAAATAGAAAGGAGATGGTAAATTCCTGCCTGTTTACAACCACTGTTGCATGTCATGGGCTCTTGTTCAAGCAGACAAAGCTATGGAGAAGCACAGGCAGATTGTCTGCAGCAGAAGGTGTCCATGTAATAATACATGCACACAAAGTGAAATAGTGTAATTTTAAATTGTGATTGGAGGTCAAGAAATAATGATAGGCCAGAGACGGAAGTCCTCATCTACCATCTTGATGTTTCTAAATGGGATACCTCATCTCCTCTCCATTTTACGATTGAGGAGGGACAACAGGACATGGCAGATGATGGATAGTACTGGGGGGAGCCAAAACCAAATATGAATAAAAATAAATTTGAATAGACAAGATAAGGTGCAGATTGCAGTGTGATTAAAATATCTGGAATCATTGCTGATTTGGGGGAGCGGATATCAACCAAACTGTACCTTGTCACCTGGTATTATGACAGGTTTCTTGTTTTTATTTATGCTTATTGTACATTTGGTCTTATCTTCCTTAAGGGTGCTCTGTGGACTGAGATTCAGTGTATGTGTTAAATATTCCTTTATGTAGAATGACAAGACAATCCCATGTGACTTCATTCATTAGGAAGGACATGCAACATTGGTTGCTGTTGTGAACAGCAGAGTTTTGTTTGATTCTTGGTATGTTCAGGTAGAAGCAAGGATACACCTAGGGATATGTTAGTGTAGTTGTTTTTATTTTTTAGACATCCCTGCTCCTCATTGCTTGATTTGTAAAAGTACAATGATCAGTGAAATTATATATTGTGAAATACAACCATATATATCATCATATGCTGTCTGAAAATTAAGCTATCATGGTTTCCAGAGTGATGGCTTTTCTCATGATGGATGTGTCATATATTCACAGCTTTCCCTGTGAGAAAAAATTGTTTCTTACATGGTTGTTTTATTGAAAGATTTTTCCTTTTCGGATCTTGATCCTTTTTTTTTTCTAAGGAAGATTAAGTTTCTTAGGCACTAAACACAGGAACTTTTCATCAAGAAAAGTAAACCCCAGGATCTAAATTGTGCAAACAGCAGAAAAGAACAGTTTGTTGTCATAGCACTCACTGCAACTCTGTGACCAGAGCAGCAACATCAGGAATGGGCTCATGACAGATGGTGCGACTTAGACTTTCCTCTTTTAACAGATAGTTGAAGCAGACTGATCTGCATGGTCTGTTATAGATAGGTTTTTCAAAATATAATAGAGCTGGAAAATATGAAAAAAGAGGAAACAGACACTGACCATGGTAGATGGTCTCTGTGATGCTTCCTCATTTTCTTATATTAGACCAATGCAGCATCCAAAGAACAATAAGAAGAAGAAGCCTTCAAGAACATAGGTGGGTGGTCAAGTATCAAGGAGTTTTGCAGCCTGTGAAGCCTCTTGCCAAATGTCCTAAACATCAAGCTTTCTAGGGGGCTCCATAGCAGTTGTCACTGCCTGTCAGGGCTGCCCATGATATGCTAATTTTGTCTCAGCATGGAGAGCTATCACTGAGGACTGTTCTGTTTTGGATGAGGGCTCAGACAGCCATGCCTTGGTATCTTGGAATTCTTATTCCTCAAGAGTTCCTGTAAGAGACCACTTGGTCACTTGGGTGTACTAGAACAGACCGATTCTAATCCTCAAAGGAGACAATAGGACATGTTCCTTCTCTGAATGTTGGATAGGGCTTTTACTCCTCTCTTCCTCATTCCCAAAATTATGGAAGGGTTCTGTCCCATCTTAAGACTTCTGCAGGTGCATCAGATATGTCCCTTTTGGGACGATAACTATCCAAAGCATTAAGCTCTCCTGCAGGGAAGCTTGATGATAACACTGAACATTATAGACTGACATTAGTGTATTAATTTCTGGAAGATAAGAAGGTGATACATTCATTTTACTTTTATCCATGGTAGCACTGATAGAGTAGAAAGTGTTGCTTTTTGGTCTGTCATCTACACGTACAGTTTTTTTTCCACGATTCTGATGCTTGTGACCCTGGCCTTTCAGAAGAAGGATTTTCAAGTGTTCTCCTGCTTGGATAGTTCTTTATTAGTATCCTCTTCGAGGAAGTCCCTCATATCAGGAAACGCTTGGGTCTTACATTAGTTGTAGGTCCTGGTATTTACCAGTTTATCTCGATTTGTTTGAACACTGTTTGTTCAGTCTTGAATTGCTCAGGCTGTATTTGTTTTTCCTCATTAGCTAGTCATTCAGTACTGTATAAAGACTCAAAGGTGTGTTATTTAGTCTTCCCTGAACTTGAGATGGATGTGTGACAGGTAGTGTCATCATTATTAATGTGCTTCAATAATGATCATTTTTTCTCCTTGGAAAAGTGACCTCAAAATGGCAATATATAATCAAGGGGGTTGTTGAGGTGCAAGAGTACTTACTCCTGCAACAAAATGTTACTTTTAGTACTGACACATTTCTACAATATCTTCATTTCTCTAGATATGAATATCTAGAGCGTATGCAAACTTATGGTAATGGTGTTTGTACTTCAATGTGTAAGTTCTTGTGCTTAGAGCCTGTACATTTTGAAGTGTCATAGTAGACTTACCGGCACTGTAAACTGGGAAAAGTCCTTCTTGGTCTCAGTGCTTAGGCACTGTTCTGTGCTAGTCATTTCTGCCCAAAGACACTTTGCTGAAACAATGGCCTTGTTTCTTGGGTAAGTAAGCAGTGGTGGGTCAAATCTTTAAGGTGTCCTTTGAGCCTCTGGGGGCTCATGGCAGCCATCATCTTCACAATCCTACTTGCCTGCTTTCACCTGAGGGTGCTTCAGTGGATGGTGAGCTACCAACAAACGTAGAACCATCATGCCTCTGCAAACCTTCTAGTGTTGTTAGACCCCTTTCATTCGGTTCTGAGGTGATAAATGATTCTCAGCAATATCAATGTGTGATTGTCTTCATGCTGACAGGTGTGTTACCGATCCTAACAAGGAATGCTTTGCTAACATCCTAGGGAACCATGTAGTGTCTTAATTTGTGCACAGCAGGTGAGGCTCCCAAGAGAAAGGGATACACACAAGCCTGCTTAAGCTGAATGAAGTGCTTCTCACTCTTCAGGTTCTGAAAAAGGGGATTGAGACTTGCATCTGTCCTGCCATAGTCAGTCAGTTCATGGGGGCCATACAGGAGTAAACAAGGTTCTTTGCACTTATGTCCCCTTTGCAGAGAAAGGATGCTGGTCTGGCAGTGAGTCATCAACTAGAGCATCACCATCACAGGCAGTGCCATCCCAGAGGAAGTGAATCTGCTGGCAGACTCCACCAAACACATCTCCAGTGCTTTCTTGGAGTTAAAGCTTAGGAGGTCTTGGTTGGTAAGATCTTCAGAAAATGAGGCACTTTGAAGCTTGATCTGTTTATCACACAGAAGAACACAGGACTTCCTCAGTTTTTCTTCGATCAGCAACAAGGTTGGAAATAGATGCCCTTTCTCTTCTGTGAGGAGCGGATTCCTGTCTTTATACTTTTCCTGATATTCTGTAATTTATAGCAGCATTCAGAAAAGAACTAACCAAAACCTTTTCCTTATTTACCTCATGGTGGCTGATAAAGTTAGTTTCTAGCTGTCAAGTGTGGCAGTGCAGAGACCACTTCACTTGAATGAATTTCCTGCACTGCTTTTGGACGTGGCTACTGGGGTTTGTGAGGATATTAAGGCTGACAAAAAGCCTTGCATTTGTGAGATGCATGTTGCTAAGTAGAAGATGGTCTCCTTGTGGATGAAAAATTCTTTTCTCACCTCATGTAGTAAGATTGTAGGCAATTCTCTCATATTTTAGAGATCAGTTTGGTTTTGGTGTTATTTATTTCACAGTCAAGGTGCATTTTTATTCTGTTTCAGTGTAGCACAGCGTTGTGGAGGTCAAAACTGTAGTCTATCACAGACTTGTAAAGCAGTTCCATAAAGGGATTCTGCATCTGTGCTCAACTTTGAAGAACACTTTCCCCCCTTTGGGATTTGAGTTGTCTGAATGATAGGCTTGCTTGTATACCATTTGAGCTAGCTGGTTTGGCAGATTTGAAGTTTATTTCTTGAAAAATGTTGTTCCTGTTGCTATTACCACTGTCCACTGGGTCTTGAAGTTACAGGCCTATATTTCTGGGAATCATATTTGAGCTTTTATAATGACTGAGTGTTACTTAAGACTAACCACATTTCCTCCTAGAAGGGGTTTCAGGAATGTCCTTGGACCAGCATGTTCACCCCCATGTTTTCTTTCTGGAAGCAGAATCTAAGGAGCAGTGAACCCTTTGTACTTCTGACATGCGTTACCACCAGCTCAGATGTTAATTGAGAGGGGTGTATCAGTTCAGGAAGATGAACCAGTGGACAAACATTGTCTTCATTATTACACATTAGAAGAGCCTATCTGTAGCTTAGCAAACACTTCTCAAATGAATTGTTAAGTGCATAGTGTTTTGCTATCACTTGGTGACCCACCCTTTGGCTAGCACAAATAAATAACATTCCATAAGGGGTATGACTTCTTCAGTGCCTATTCTAAGAATGTGCTCATCAAAGCTATATTCTAGAGTCAAGCAAAAGAGCCCCTGCCCCAGTTGCAGGCTTTTAGGGGGCCGAAATGGCACCACGGAAGTGGTGCTGATCAGTCTTTGTAAATCAGTGGAGCGATTGCTATTGTCGAGAGTGAGTGCTGATAACCATTTATGCAGCTGTGTTATCCAGCTATGTTAACATGATTTAAAAGACTGTCTGCAATGTGTGTCAGTAGTTGTAACAAGGAGCTAGTACAACTTCCATAGTAAAGACAGGATAAAGCTATTATGCAGAAATTAGGGGATTGCCCAGCATGCCAACTGCCCAGTTACAGCCTTGGTGTTCAGCTGAACATTTGTCTTGTGTCCAGTTGTCATCACTTCTCACCTTCCAGTGCTTCCATTGTACAGAAGCCAGTAATCAGGTCTTCTTTGACACTGTTGTGATTCCACTCTTCTCTTTCTGAGTGTGATTTTGATGCTATCTGGAGAAGTGTCTTAGATGTTACTCACTGCAGAGGGCTGTTCAGACTCAGATATATGACTACTAACAATATCAGTTGTTCTTCTGTAGCTGGTATATTTTAGCCTTTCTCTCTCCCCTTTACTTGGGTGGTCCCTCTTTAGATTTCTTCATAAGCCTAGCACATTTTCACTTTTGTGTCCTTGCTTGTTTATCTATTATAGATGTCCTTGGTCATATTCCATTCAGGTCAGGAATGAGAAGTGTTAGGGTTGGCATGCCCTCCCAGATCCAACACACTACACCTTGTGCTGCTTGGGGCAAACAAGTGGAAAGAGAATGCCAGAACTTGTGGAAGCAGAGGGTCCTCAGAAGAAGAAACTCCACATTACCCACTATAGAAACCGATGCTGAAGAGCAAATAATATTGCAAGTCATCATGTACCTACTAACTACTGTCTAAATTGTAGATTTTAATTAGTTTTCCAGGATTTCCATAGTATCCATCTGTTTATATAGTACATCGATCCATTGCAGATACTTTTTATCTATGACTGATACAACCAAAATGCAAATATACATAAATACATGCATCCACATCCCCATCTCTCTTTCTGTGTGTGTGTGTGTGTGTGCATACATGTATACATACATGTACAGAGAGAGAAATGTAGATGTATGGCCCCACTACACATCTCAAAAATTCGTCTGACAGAATACAGCAAACTGAACTTAATTGAAATAAAAAAGATGAAAAATCAATAACTTTCAACCTGAATGTCAAAAATCCTTGAAAAGTAAAAGACAATATTTGTAACACTGAATTCCAAACTAATGAATATCTAAATAAATGAATATAAGGGTCTATATTACAACGCCAAAATGGCTAAACATGGAACGCCATTTCAGTGACACATAAAGAGCAAACTACAAGTTACCTGAATGGCCAGATCACAGATTTTTTTTCCCTCTGGGAAAAAAATTGCTTGGCCATCACCATGAATTTGCCCTTTTCCCCACTGTAGTGGGATCTCGGAGTTGGTATATTTAGTTAGGGTATGTGGGGGGGGGCACAGCCCCCCCCCCCACACTGGGTGGTGTGGGGGGCAAAGCTCTCCACTTTCTAATGTTTGAGCTGGTGTGTCATGTCTGGTTGGCCTACTATTTTTTTTCCCTAGGAAAAAAATCAGTTATCTGGCCATTAGTGTAACTTGTAGTTCGCTCTTTGTGTCGCTGAAACAGCATTCGATGTTTTGCCATTTTGGTGTCATAATATAGACCCGAATGTAAGTTGATAAAAATACATCAGAATTTCACTGAGATTTCATGAATTGCGAAGCTCTGACACAATTGCCGGAAGTAAGCATAACATTAGATTTAAAAAATGGAAGCTTTCAGTGTTGCACGAGTATGTTATATGCTTGGCTACAGTTCTGCAGGTAACCAAAAGAAGGTGATCAATCCTACTGATAACTGGAGAGTTGCAACAAAGTATGCATTATTTTTTCATATGACATTCTGGCTCTACCAGTCCCATTTAACCCTTTTATTCTGTCCATCCAGCATGACCACTTAGCACTTCATAGTACCCCACTGGATCCCTCCCTTTCCAGGAATAGTTTGCCTTATTGAAGCTGTCGATCTTATATATGTCTGGCAGTGGAGATTGAGAGTTGGGAGTCTGATATGCCATCATCTTTGGCTGATCTGTTCCATTTCTTATTTCATATGCTGTCTTCATTACCTCCACCATTTGTCTCTGAGCACTAGATGCCTACAGTTTTTGGTTTAAGCAGTTGCTCTGTCACCATCTTCTGCTTGTTTGCTTCTTGGTAGATTGCTGCATCACCTGTCCTTTGTCAGGTGACAGTATGAAGAATCGTTCTTTGTAAATGTTAAAATTAACATTAATTTACTTCTTCTTCTACTCTTCCTCCTCCCGTCTGCTTCACGTAGCTATAAAGAAATTTTACATGTATGAGATTTTTCTGTCAGGTTGTTTATTCTTACTCTACATTGCCCCGATAAGACAGAAGTTCAAGATTCTGCCAGTGTGTTCTGATGCTGGTTCAGGTCCTTGTGAGTTTTGCTTGCAAAACTGTAGGGAAATTTCCATGGTCTTGTTTATTAAACCCGTAGTTGGAGTGGTCCAATGACCCTTTTCAACCAAAATCCTGGCCCAAAGTAACAAACAGGAGTTAAGTGTGCACTGTTGCTATGAACAATCCTCTGCAGTTGCTATGTACAATATGGAACAATTACAAAACTGTTTGATGAATTTACCACTCTAACAAAAAGTACCATTCTGTATCATGCCAGAAAAAAAATTAAATGATCTAGCAGGTCAGAATATAAATAAATAAAATATATTGCTTCATTTCACCTCAGATGCCGACACATTTGTGTAGTTTAGGAGTACTATTTAAAGCTAGCAGGTCTTTATTTTTTCCCCGACTGTGCAACCTGTCAGCATCATATGGATTCAGTATAATTTGCTGTTGTACTATTAGATCTGTTTTTACCTTGACAGCATATGTCTGTGACATCAGATCGGTGCCAAAGTGATTTACTGTCAAAAATTGAATGACATATATAGTGGACGTTAAGCTTCCATGCATAATCCTCCTGTACAGTATGTTACAATCTTATACTGAAACATTTGCATAAAGTGCAACAAATTTTAACGGTCATTTTATGTTGCTATACACTCATATGGTGGGATGGTAAGAGAAATCCAGCAAAAAACAAAAGTAGGAAAGACCAAAAACTGAAAACAAACTGCCACGTAAACTAGAATCCAAAAAGGTCCAGAATTTAAGACAAATAATCCAGCTAAACACACCCAGCTTATGTTAAAAAATCTGACAGTTGTATTATTTTTCTAATTGTTTGGTTTATACTTAAACATGGATGTTACAGCAAGCAAAACTGTTTTACAGGTGCCTGCCAAGCAGCTCTGTAAATGCACTAAAATAAAGAATGAATTTAGTTACACAGTGCAGACAAATGCTAAGTAATCACATAAATAATTTCATACATAATGGTACATGTAAATTAAATCAATCAGGTTTGTAACAGGCTAAAACAAGTATATATATTTTTTTCAAATTTCATCTAAAATCCAACAGCAGTGATTTAGGACAGTGTCTTAACCACCTGTAACATTTTGTGGTCTGAACAGGAAAGATATGTGCAATAGACAAGTTTTTTTTGAAGAAAAATAGTTAAATAACCTCATATTTGTGAGCAACATTTCTGACTAAAAGATAAATACACATTCTGGTGCTTGTACAAAGGAAAGGTTTCCTAAATCTGGGTTTTGATATGTACAGGTGCACTGAAGATAAACAAATGCCCTTATACATTTAAGTGACACATCTTTCAGTCAGGTTGCATTGTACCTCATGTTTATGTAGTATTCATCTGTTACATTGTATCTATGATATGATTACTGCTGCTGTGATGTATTCTCCCATGTGTCATCCCCGTAATTAAACAGTACCATGACTAAACATTTACTGAGTCACCAAAGCCAGAAAATAAATGATGACTTTTGTGTGTTGCGATGTGGCAGTGTTGTGCTACTTACCTCCTCCGTGGTTTCAACTGGTTAAAGTCATTATATCCAGAGGCCGTTTGACAACTGTGTAAACTGCATATACATAGCAAGCTAGTTAAATATATGTTTATCTGTTGATTTTAGAATGTGTAAAGTGATACATATCTGCATATTTTTAAATTAGGAATATATTTTATGTGTGTTTTCCTGTACTAAATTAATATACAAGTGCACCTATTTATTGAACAGTTTAGTATGTCAGAGTCACAGCAGTAAACTGCATGACTGCTGTTGCTGCAAATGAAATAAAGCATCATTCATTAAAATTCAGGACAGGTATTCTATATGGTGGATGCAAAGCCCACCACCCAGGACAAATATTTTATATGGTGGAATCAAAGCCCACCACCGTCCATTGAGGAGGCTATACTCCCTGTGCTTTAAATTGTTCAAGTTTATGTTCATTAGCTTTGGGAAAGAAATTCTGCCATCTTCACAATGACCTCACTGAACTGTATTCAGCAAAACACACACACACACACACACACACACACATACACATAAATATATATATATATATATATATATATATATATATATATATATATATATATATATATATATAGGTGTACTTCAATCAATCGAACTTTTACAAGTTTGAACCACATATGTCCGAGACCATATGTTCGAACTTATAAAAGTTTGAAAATTGACGTAAAACCACAAAAACACAAAATTAAATGTCTATAGCAGGGGGGCTATGCCCCCTGCACCCCCCATCCCCCTTACTTAAATATACCAACTCCGAGATCGCACTACATTGCAGAAATGGGAGATTTTCCCTTTCCGCTCTGTACGGAGCTCTCCATTCAGTCAGATCAGACTTTTATACGTTCAAACATATGGTCTCAGCCATATGTGGTTCGAACTTATAAACGTTCGATCGACTGAAGAGGACCATATATATATATATATATATATATATATATATATATATATATATATATATATATATGTTTTCCCATTTTCTTTCTTATTTATTTATTCTTTTTGCCAATGAAAATTGTGTTTACACAGTTTCCTTTCACAACTCTTCATTCTTCTCATGCCAAGATTTAAACACAGCAGAAATGGATATAGGAAAAATAGAAAATATGTGCAATATTATTTATACACTACATCAAAGCCAAGGATATAGATATATACCTCCATACAAACAAACAAGTGTGCGCGCGCATGCATGAGTTTGTGGTAGTTTTATGTGTGCATGCATACCGCACTTCCACTAGGCAGGTGGAGATATCTAAATCTTGCTAAAGTATGAAAGATTTCTGCAATGTCATCTTGCATTAAACTTGTATTGTCACATAGAACATTTTGCACAGTATATGTATAGTTAGAATTATCTGTTTTATGCTTGTGTTAAGAGATATAAATTTGCAAACAAAAAATAAATATTTATTAAGATTTTGAGAACAGTTCCATTTAACCTGAACTGGTTTGAGGAGTCTTACTTATATTTTTATGTTGTGGTGTGTGTGTGTGTGTGTGTGTGTGTGTGTGTGTGTGTGTGTGTGTGTGTGTGTGTGTGTGTGTGTGTGTGTGTGTGTGTGTGTGTATATATATATATATATATATATATATATACACATACATATATACACACGTGTGTACATTTGTAAGCCTTCAGAATCTTGGCAGAAGCCATTTTTTTCTGCTTACTGTAGTATATAATGATTTCTGTATAATCCAACACTAAATTTATGCAGTACACTGCTACATGGTTATAGCTGGTTGGTGTGCCAACACATACCTTTTAAAAAGTATTAGAGCTGAGGAAGAGAAAAAGTTACTGCATCATAGTTCACATGCCATAGGAATTGCGTCACATTTAAAAGTACCATTGTAGTGATTTGATTAATTTAACCATGTGCCTTCATTATTTCAGCAGGTATTTTCTAGCTAAACAACCTACTGTCTAAAACTCAAACTATGAATCTTCATATACTAAGATACAAATATTTACCTAATGTGTATCCATTTTATATGTGATTACGACACTCTTATAAAAAAGTTAAAAGCTGTTTTCTAGTAATGTAATGAGGCCAGTGCCTTGTGCCAATTGCCCATAGTAACTCCTGTTTCTGATTCAGTGCAGTCTGCCAAAGTTAAAAGCAATGGGAAAATGTTAATAGTTGTTGATTAGTAGTAGATGCTTCTGGATACTGTATGCCTGTTTTTCGAATGTTTATATCCTAAGTGTTAAGTGCTGCATGCAAGAACCCATCATTTTTCCATCACACAATATTAACATGTCACGGCCTAGTTAAGTTAGCTTTGAAGGCCTGCAGTGTACTCAGAGAACAGCAGTGGAAATACAGCCTTATGTTTAGTTTCCATTTTGTACTAATTTTGTGCCATCAGTATATGCAGCTGTAAGAGAAAAAGTTCATTACTCACAGCAGCAAAATGAGTGCTTTGTGGAATTCAGTTTTCTATTTTGAGTAACTTAATTCTAAAATAATTAAGTGCATGCATCTAATGAATTATCTGAAAGATGGGAGAGTGGAGGTAGGCAAGTCTAAGCTACCTAAGAGAGATTTATGTATTTAGTTATAGGCTGCAATAGCATCTTTGTTCTTCCTCATTAACAACATAATCTATTATTCTGATGTATTAATCCATCAGGCGCCATGCACTTACACTTTCATAGTAATTACCTATAAACTAGTTACCTGTTAATCTATGTAGTAATGCTGTATATGTTCACTGTTCTAGCTGTTTTTAAATCCCTGCAAGTTCTGATGCTTGAACACCATCATGTGCTTGTAATACTAGTAGTTGAATGTTGTATGTTACACTGTATAGCTAAGCTTGTATGTTACTGTTAAGGACTAATCCTGATTGTGCTGTACTTTTAAATTTTCCTGGGTATATCTTGTTCAGAATGTAGAGAATAACCAGATGTGACATGTATTACCTCTTCATGTGGTGTGAATATAATGTATTTTAAACACTTTCTCTGTAAACCTGTCTTTGTACATCTGTTTTATGTTCCTAGCAAACAGATTGCTCTCCTGCTGAACTTTCTGCTGACAGTTGCCATCCTGAGTTCCTAGCACTGTATTAAAAATAAATGTTAAACACAGCTTATGTTTCATTTTCTTTCCTGAAATATGTCTCTTTAGATTGTAGATAAACAGTATTGAATTGATTTACTCAAAACTACATATTAAAATTTGTGTGATATTAACACCTGTGTGGAGTCTCCCTCTGCATTCTTCACTGAATCTTCAAACATCTCAAGTCCCATATTTTAAATGGTATGGGCAGTGCAATGGATGGAGGCTGAATCCCATCAATGCCCAGCAAAATGTCACAGTTAAGGAGTCACTGCCACTAAAATAGTTGGTACAAAGAAGGGTTTGAATCCCACCAGTGCCAGCCATATATGGGAGGAACAGTGGCATACACAGCAAATATGAAGAAAAGGTCTCAGCTGACACATGAGGAATACTGTCTCAAGTCATATCACTGGTGCCAGCAGGTTAAAGTATAAAAAATAATGTGCATATGATTGACAAAATATAACCTGGTCCCAAGGGCATGTAGGGAATATTCACTCCTGTCTTAGGTATGCACTTGAAACATCCACCCCAAGTTTAGACTGCACACAGGCCAACTTCAGAGTGGAGTCTTTGTCCTAGCACCCCAGGCCCTTTCATAACCAATGTCTTGGTGAACATCAGTGTCTTCTAGAGCCCCTTACCCATGGTAGCTGCTTTTCACTCAAGTTATTTTCATACACACAATTCTTAGGGAAGGGTGGCAGAATTCTCCAGTTCCCACGGCTTTCTTCCTGGCATGGCGATACTGCCACTACTCTGGAATTGGACACAGATCTCCAGTTATCTGCTGCTCTTATAAATTTAGCCAGATGTGAAATCATAACATTATTGTTTTCTCTAGTATTACTCACAGACAATTTAAGTAAAGATGGGGAGCCACAGCTTGTTAACCAGTGGTAAATAATAAGCCTTCTCTCAGAAAATAAATAACAGTGATACATGTATAATAAAGACCAGCCACAAGAGCTTAAAAAATAAACATTACCTAAACAAAAATGTAACAGTGCAATTACAGATTAAATATGCTGGAATGAAAAAGTGCACATGGAAAATCAAAATAACATTTCGTTAAACTGGACAAAGTATGTAGAGGATAACCTGATTTACAGATACTAAATATCTTGGCTCTTACTAATAAGCACTGTCCATGACTAATCTGAGTTACAGAAATATGAAAAATACACACACACAGTACTAACCATTCACTGATATCTCATCAAGTTTTTCCAAGCCATTACAAGAGAGAATACAAACTAAGCTCACATTTATATGCATTTCAGTTCTCCATTTGTGCTTTAGGCTTCATTACATCATTTTCTCTAGAAATAAATGTTTCTCGCATCAAAAGTAACTAAACCAGTTCTACCATCTTTAAAGGACAAGGGCTTAATTACATTCACCCAGAGATAGTAGACCACACCTATACACAGGCTGGCAACATAAAATTCTTAACTGTCAGCACTGTAACACATGCATTCTTTTCACAGTTTAGTCAGCTACTGCATGTTTGAAGTAGACTGTAATTACATGTTATGACCTTCTAGCACAAGAGATGAAAGAGCTTGTATCTTGAAACAGATTTACTCATTTCCCTTCCTTTTATCCCCTTTTACATTTTAGGATCACAAAGTTACTAACATTTTTCAGATGCAATATGTTTTTAGTAGGAAATGAGAGAGAAAAAATACACAACAGTCTTAAATCACTTTTACTTAGCCTGATATCAGCCCTAGCACCACAGTAAGGTCAAACCCCTTTTTACACCAGTTGATATCCATATGCCAGGTTTGAATGATATACACCCCCAGCAGTCCAGTCTGGCTCTCTTCCTAACATTCATTGCTATTAAGTTGCAACATTGATGTCTAAAAAACATTTACCATCTAATTGCTCTTGTGATCACCAGACCGCATATCCGGACTGTCGCAAGACAGCATATTTTGTCCAGGATAAAAGTGTGACCAGATGCTGATGCTGAAAAAAGTTTAATGCCTTCCTTCTCACCCTTGCTTGATGTGGTATCTTGGAGACAGCATCAGAGAAGGATCTGTTATGAGGCTTATCCAGATAATCCAAGCAAGATTCAGATCAGCCAAAGGAAAAGGATCCACAAACCATACCAAAGTCTTCTAAGGCTGATTATTCTTTCAAGTCCACTACTCCCATGATAACCTCTTTCCCTTTCCTTAGTCTTTAATGTTTATGAGAGGTCACCATCCTTTTCTGCATCTGTGGGCATGGACAAGATAGAAAACAGAAATTCTCCCTCTGCGTGTTTTCTTGGGAGCAAGACCTGGATGTCCAGCATTACTTCTCCTCATTTGCAGGGACCTTTGAGGGTGTAGTCCATAAACCATAACAGGACCTTGGGCCCCAAGTACATGGAGTAAGGTCAGCCTCAAGTTTCTAGGAAATTACTCCTCCTAAGTGATTCATCAATTGCTAATGCAAGTTTTGAACATCCCCATATGCTCCCACTCACTGTCTTGTTCCCTCAAATCTTTCAGTACCATTGTTAGACACTGAAAGTCTATTTAGCCCTGTTAGTAACATATAAGGTGTGAGAGAATCTTGTTCACCATATATCTTATATGTCAAGTGGCCCAACACAGGATACATTGCGTGACCTATGCAATTGCATATTGTTTTGTCTTCCCCCATGCAGTGAGCCAACACTAACTTTGTCTCTCACCAAGCTTGTGTTTTCATTTTCAGTCCCTTTTGCTGTCTTCTGTAGAGATTGTAATATCCTGGGAAGTTGACTAAAATAGGTATTTTCTTCACCTTTCCCTCAGAATTTTCCATAATAGCAAGTTGGGGTAGCTTGATGGTTCTTGTTGTGAGACTATCAAGAATAATATGACTCTTCTTCTTTTACCCCCCAAGGACCCCCTCATCTATTGAAACCTCAAGGAACTCCAACCTTGGAATGACCTTCATTTGCTTGCCTATCCATAAAGAAGCATTGCAGTACTTATCCATTGCAAACAAAGACTGAATCTTGTATGATTCTTCATCTTGAGCATGTCCTTAATGTTGTATTTCAAGCTTTGTGGCATTCTGACCCAGACTCCTTAGCTTCCAGAAATCAAACCATCTGCTCTGGTCTACACTGAACTTTTCTCATTTTCTTGAAAGGCACCCTAAAATGAATTCAATTATTTCTTATGGTATCTGGCTACCCTCTCACCAGACAGGGAATCTAAAGTTTTTGAGTGATACAGGAAGAAGGTCTATTCCTTTGGGCACTTTGTCCTTATGGTCGTTTAACGGTCCTTCTCACATGGCCTACTTTCAGTGATATTATGTTGACTGGGGTTTTAGACAACATAAATTCCCTACCCAAACTGGCAGAGTAGGTTTTAGGTTTCTGGCCATCAAGTCTGCTATGAGTTTTCATATAGCTTAGTGCAGGTTTGGCACTGTGGATGTAATAGTCAAACCTGCTGCATCCAGTGTCTGAATGCTGATTGTACCTCTCAGCTGTACAGATTTTCACAGAATGTCCAGATTTTTGCCTCATAATATAGGTCTAGTTCTTATGAAATTGTGGTTTTCTGGCAAATCAATGGCAAATCATTGTGGGTTGAAGTCAGGAAATAATGACAGAGATTTGAGTTTCAGAATTCATACCCTTCAGAAAATTTATGCTAATAAAAATCATGTTTTTCTATCGATTTTCTGAATAAGTGTGATATTTAAAAAGTGTCCCAATTGTTGGGCTTTTGTCCGCTATTATTGATGGCTTTGTCCAGATTTCTTGCTCTAATAGGTTGAGAGGTATGCTGCTGATTGAGGCTATTCTGTTTTCTTGAGGAGTTGAATCGAAAGATCCCTGATACCCTTTTCCAAGAGTAGAATCTGTTTGGTGATCCCTGTCAGGAGAAAGGCATCCACAGAGGGATAGATACCACAGCATTCTACAAAAAGAAGTGCCTAAAAGCCAGAAGAGGCTAGATACATTTCTGAACCTTTTTTCTGCTCCGTGCTGTTCTGCTTAACTTCCAGGAGAGAAATGGTTCACTCAGCCTCTTACCAGTCTTGAATACTCTCATCAGGCTCTCTCTAGGTTCACCTTATATAACCCAGGGTTGCTGAGTCTTGAATATCATCCACAGCTTTCATGTCTTGGAGATGATCAACTCTTCCTGACTTTTCATCCCCAATAGACCAGTTAGTGTCACAAGAGGTGACCTCTCAGTTTCAGCTTCTTCTAGGTAAAGAAGCTGTGACAAATTTCCTGTGGAAACAGCAACGGGATTTCATTTTGACTTTTTCGTTATGATCAAGAAGGCATGTGAGTATGATCCCACTCTGGCTTCACTGATTTTAGACATAATAACTAAGTGTGTAAAGTTCTGCATGGTTACCCTTTAACAACGTTAGCTTTCCCATCAGTAGGCCCTTGGACATGGTAGGTCCACTGACTGTATACTAGCACACTGAGAACCACACAGGAAATGTCAACTCTTTTCTTTGAATGATCATTTTCAGTACAGGGTTTTACACTCTGTGTTTTAGTCCACCTCCAGCATCATCGCAGAATGATTTACTGAGATAATGGAGACACGACTGCTGAGGGGTATTTTGGTGTTTCAGTATCTGGATGATTAGCTGTTGGAGAACTCCACATAGTTAATCCTAGTTTCATAAATAGGTTAGCCTCTTTCACAAAGTCAGTCATTAGGATTTTATAGCAACAGGGGAAAGATATCCTTGCTTCCAGTGCAAATCAAGTAGTAGTTCTAGGCTCAGTTCAGTTCGAACTTCCTCCTTGTGACAAGAATTGGGAGCTTAGAGAACTAAATTAATGGATCTTCAGACTCATAACCTTGTTTCTTTGGTATTGCTCATGGCATTTACTGTTTTGATAATCTGTTTAGTGGACTAAGTTCTTCCGCCAGCTGTAGAGACATGATTCTCTGTTAGACGTGTTTAGAATTTCAGAACCCTGTTGCTATTCTTTGTCAAAGTGGATTACTTCTCACAGTTGGGAGCTTAGACATCTGTTCTTCTGTATGCCCTAAAGTACTAACTCACATCCGATGCTTGTCTGGATGTATTCATCCCATTTGGGGTCTCTAATGGTCAAAGATTTCTGAAGTATGATGGAGACATTTCTGTATGTCAGTCTCATGGTGCTTGCTCCGGAACATCTATCAGGAAGATGAACAAACCACTTTCACCTCAGAGCTTCAATACACAAAGAAATGCAAACATACAACGGCAGTGAGTTAGAGAAAAGATACTATAGCAGAACTAGCATGACAAAAAAAATTGAGGCAAGGCATACGTTAAAGGTGGATGTAGCACTGCAAAAAATGTGAACAGATTCAGTACTGTATACAAGAGTAGAATGGAATATACAGCAATAGAAGATATTGACTATGGGCAAGTAAGACATGAGGGATGAGGGCAGGTTGGTGTAAGACATGAGGGGTGAGGGCAGATTGGTGTAAGACATGAGGGATGTAGGTAGGCTGGTGTAAGACATGAGGGGTGAGGGCAGATTGGTGTAAGACGTGGAGTGAAGGCAGATTGGTGTAAGACATGAAGGATGAGGGCAGGGTTGGTGTAAGACCTGAGGGATGAGGGCAGGTTGGTATAAGACATGAGGGGTGAGAGCAGGTTGGTGTAAGACATGAGGGGTGAAGGTAGGTTGGTGTAAGATATGAGGGGTGAGAGCAGATTGGTGTAAGACATGAGGGATAAAGACAGGTTGGTGTAAGACATGGAGGATGAAGGCAGGTTGGTGTAAGACATGAGGGATGAGGGCAGATTGGTGTAAAACATGAGGGATGAGGGTAGGTTGGTGTAAGACATGAGGTATGAAGGCAGGTTGGTGTAAGACATGAGGGGCGAGGGCAGTTTGGTGTAAGACATGAGGGATGAGGGCAGGTTGGTGTAAGACATGAGGGGCGAAGGCAAGTTGGTGTAAGACATGAGGGATGAGGGCAGGTTTGTGTAAGACATGAGTGGTGAGGGCAGATTGGTGTAAGACGTGAGGGATGAATGCAGTTTGGTGTAAGACATGAGGGATGAGGGCAGAATGGTGTAAGATATGAGAGATGAAGGCAGGTTGGTGTAAAACATGAGGGATGAGGGCAGGTTGGTGTAAGACATAAGGGATGAGATGCAGGTTGGTGTAAGACATGAGGGATGAGGGCAGGTTGGTGTTTGAAGTTAGGTAGGACTTTTAGGGAAACGTGTTTAGGGATATAGTATTTAGTAGGAAAAGTATGAAAGGTCTTTGTGTGTGTTAGGGTGACATAAGATTGTATGGTTTTGTTAGAGTATAGAGAGATTAGTATTATAAGAAAATGTGTAGAGATAGAGCAGTCTTAGAGCAATAAGGAGACAAATGGCATCTGCATACACACTCTCATTTGTCAGTGAACTCTTACATACATATTTTGCCCATTTTCTCTGATCTCACACTGCTGGTGCAGTTTTGGTCATAAAGACTAATGCTTATATGTTCATAGGTAAGTACTAGCTAATCCATCTGCACTCCATTGCAAGCCTAGTTAAAAACAGCCTCGAAGAGATGAAGACATGAAAGACTGGGGAAGATTTTGAGGCTGTCCATTCAGTTATCTAGGTTTACCTTGAAGATGTCAAGGGTGCTACTCTGCATGACTTGTAGTAGGAGCTAGTTCCAGAGGTGCGGTATACATTGGGATATGAATCTGACATGCCAACATGTTTTATTTATGTGTTGACAAAGGTTTAGTTTCTTTATTCAGTTATTTGAGATACCATTTGTTCTACAAAGGAATATGAAGATTGGGTCTTTCATGGTTCAAAAGGCTAGAACAGATCTCCACAAGAGAGTCTATAAGAGACTGAGTACAGATAGTGGGTTGCCAGTTTGTCCTCTGAGGTATGTCAAACTGAGCAATAGACATATACATGCTGAAAGGGTACATTATATTCAGTAATGAGTTTGATGAGTACAAATAAATTGGAATTAAGAATTGGAACTAGTGGGGATGCCTCTGGAAATTAGCTGAGCCGAATGGAAGGCTTTCTAAACTACTGCAGATACATGTTGGTCAAACAATAAGGAATTGTTAATGAAAGTGCATAATTCCCTTATGATATAGTGTGATTGGAGGGGTGTGTCACCTATGCAATATGTGAAAATGTTTTGCTTACCAAAATGCACTATGCTACATTTTTTTCCTCATTTATTTGAGAACATTCTCCTTGCTCAAATTGTTAACATAGTCTAATCCATGTTGGAGCAAGTTGTGTGTCAGTGGAAGATCTAATAACAACATTCAATTTACAGCCATCTGCAAACTTTCATAACCATAGACCAGAAGTGTTGGCCTGAAGGTTTAAGAAATAGCTGCAGTTTAGGAGAAGGCCCAACACTGAGCCCTGTGTTACACCACTGCTTTCTTTTTTGCTTTCATACTGGGTGCCTGTGACTCTAACCACATGATTTCTGTCAGTTTGTCCACTACACAACATGAGGATTTATATTCAGATTTACGTGTCTGTCAATAATGCCTTTTTTAGGAATAATGTCAAGGGTTTGGCCCGGTCCATATGCATTATATGTACTGAGTAAATGCTATTCACCGCTTTGGTTACTTTTTCAAAGAAATTAAAGAGTTTAAAGAGACATGACCTCCCTTCAACAAAGCCAAATTGATGAGGATTCAGGATTAAAAGATTTTTTTTAATGCCTAGATTAATGAGGTCTGAGATAATATGTTCCATAGCTTTACATATAAGGCTATATGGTCTGTGGTTAGGAACCACTTCTGTAACGGCATTGCAATGGAATGCAACCAGTGGACATGCTTAGATTGAAGAGGTTAAGTAGGGGTTCAAATAGGCCATATTTGTACTGATAGTCAGGAAATGTGGTATATTATCAAGGCTATTAATGAGGTATTCTGAGCTTTTGAGTGGGTTGTTTAATAGTAATTAAAGGGGGTGGCTGGGATTGTGGAATCTTTGGAATAGATAGAACTATGGGTGGAGTAAAATTTTAACTAAATTTGTCAGGATATCGGCTATTTCCTTTAAGTCAGAGTAGATGGAATTATTGTGAAGTCACTACAAACATTGCTGAGTTTTTTTAGATATTGACATAGTTAAAAAACAAGATTTGGAATTATTTTTAAGGTCATACTCTGCTTCAGCTTCCTGAAGGCTATTTTAAACGCTTTACTAGTTTGCTTATTTGCTTTCTTAACATAGGTAGAATGATATCTCTTATCATTAAGTCATTTCTTTCTTTGGTTACATACTTTATTTGTATGGGTATTTCACCATAGGGGCTTCTTTTTAAATGTATAATTTCTTGTCTTTCTCCTAGCCTTGGCCCTTCCTAAGATCCAGCCCTGTCAGCATGATGTAAGCCCTAGGTCAATTAGGAAAAGACCACTTTCTCTTGATGGCTTAGCTCCTGCACTGATGGTATACCACTAAATGCTTTACCAGTAGATGCTTTAGTAGTTCTCTATGCTGCCAAAAAGGCTTTTACAGGCTCTAACTGCAAGGCCAAATTATTTATTTATTTGTCTGTCTTTGTTTACTGGGAAAGGTCCAACTGGGTACTACCCATTTTCAGTGGAGGCCCAGGGAGGAATGCTCCATTCGCTTGCATTACATTATACAGAGTTACAGTTAAGCACATAGTAGTTACATTTCTATTTACATTTATACACAAACAGTAGTTACATTTATACTTTTTAAGATTTTACAGAGGTGGAAGTTAATAAAGAGAAAGTCCACGTACAACTTAGTGGATTTTACAGTAAGCATTTATGTATAAAAATTGTTTTGTCATTTCAGTGAGAGACTGAGAGTATTCTGTTTAAGGAGAGTATTTAGAGAGTATCATAGAGTGAACACAAGGTCTTAAACATGTGATGGGCATGTGCAGGACTTGGACTGGTTAAGGTGTAGTTTAGGCATTGGTTTAAAACTACTGAGTTTGTTAGAGAGTTTTATTTGTGTGGGGATGCCATTTCAGAGTTTAGCAATGTATTGGGAGTACAGTGAGTCTCCTGCAACATTATGTGACTTATTTGTAATACAAACTTTTAATAGAGTTGAGGTCATTTGCTGGACAGTAGAGCAGTAATAAGTTTTGTAGGGCAGGGCATTTTTCTGGATGATGAATGAGTTTGTGTGCTGTAGTTAGTTGTGAATATGTTAGGTGGTTGTGCAGTTCAAGCCAGTTTCATTGCTTTAAGCTATGACAATGGTGGCTTCTATGAGGGAGATTGGTGGCAAATTTTGCTGTTTTACTGCAGCAGGAGGCAAGTTTCTTTCTTTGAGTACTGTTTAAGTTTGTTAGGGTAGGAGCAGCGTACAAGAGAGTTGGCAACAAGAAGTTAGTAGCTGGAGTTTTTCTTGCAGTATCTGCAAGGAATGCATTTGAAATTGAAAATATTCTTCTTAAATTTTGCTTTCTGTCTCACTCAGTAGATTTTCAAACATGAATCTTATTCTAGACATCTTTCTATTCTCATTTATTCCACTATTAAGCTTCATATTTTGGTTCCTTCAGCTTTTTATGACCTCATTAGAAGACAAGATTCTGATTTGGCAGATGTGGTTAAATAGTTTCCAACACAGATTTTCCATCTTGGGCCTTCTTTAAAGAACATAGATCTCTTAAGCATGTGACCTGAACTGCTTGACTGACATGCTGTCCTATCTACTCTTCATATTAGTTATGAGATACAAAGTTCATGCCTTGCCTGGCACTGTTTCAGATGACCACTTGCATTTACTGCATATCATATTTGTAAGCTCTTGTTTGTAAAGAACCCTGCTTGAATTTTCAGAATAACTAAGAATACTGCAGTACAAATATTCACTTTCTCCTAGTTTCTGAGATTTCTCTTATCCAGCTGTTTGTCTTTCAGTACTTTTTACAGGCACTCAGAATGTGTGTGTGTGTGTGTGTGTGTGTGTGTGTGTGTGTGTGTGTGTGTGTGTGTGTGTGTGTGTGTGTGTGTGTGTGTGTGTGTGTGTTGGGGACTCATTCATGTCATCAGTGTTCAGTTCAAGCTGCATTAATAGAGCACATTAACTTAGGAAGACATCCCAGTTGTTCATTTTACTTGCAGTGCTTAGATTTCTGTACCTAAAGAACAAGTATATGCCTGACGGACCCATTACATTATTTTATCCACAAGAAGGCAATTAGTCAATACAGTCAGATATCAACATAGTACAAAAATGTTATGTATAACATAGAAAATGAAGTACTTAGGAGTATGGATTAAAAAGGGTCCGGATATGGCAGCTAAGAATATGTGGGAAGATTGTAAACAAGACATAATACAAAAACTGAGAAAATGTAAGCTGTTGCCTAAGGATATAGATAGCAAGATATAAGCAGTACAAATGTTTTTAGTCCCTTCAGTTTTATACACAGATGAGGCAGATTTTTATCAACTAGAGGAGAAGCTGTGGACAGAAATGAATAAAGAGTTGAAGGATTTTATTTGGGAGGGGGAGGTAAGAGTCAAGTGGGATACATTGATCCTCCCAACAGAACAATGAAGTCTAGGATTACCTGATTTGAATGGATATTTTAGAGATATATAGTTAAGGCTCTTATACATAAAACAAGCAGAAAGCTACAATTCAAAGCAGAAAGGGTTGATGAAGAAGCAGGGGGATAATTTATGAATTAAGGAAAGAATGGGATTTTGGATGCAGATTTTTAAGGGGAATAAAAACAGTCATACAGAATATTATATGTATGGGGTACAAATGGAGATGATAGGAGTCCAAGTGGAGAGAAGACAAGGGGTCCAAATGGAGAGATAATAGAATCAGCAGCTGGAATTGAATTCATCCTCAAGTCTTGGCGAGTACCTTCATGAGCTGGATTCTGTTTTTCACAAAATCTCACCAAGACAACACTGATATATAAACTGTATTTTATATAGAATATATCGTGGACAGAAGTAGGTTAAAAAATATCAATGATAGCTGGGTGCAGAAGTCCCAGGATAAGAAAGTGGCCAATCCTGATAGGTGTGCTAGTACCAGGAATGGAAAAAATGACAGTGTAAAATCCTCAAATGGAAATATTCCTGCAGTGGGGCTAGGCCAGGCCCAAAGGGAGGATGTCCTCCCTATTGTAGAAGGAATTAGCAGTCCACAAAAATCACAAAAACTGATAAGCTAAAACAGATCCATACAGATGATAGACTGGACTATTGAGGATAAGAAAGAAAGTATGTATTGTTACTGTTATGCAAGAAGCCCAGAATTTCCAGACAAAAGATATAAGAAAAGATTAAGACAGAAATTGGAAGAAAGAAAAGTACTTCCACAAGAAAAACTGTCAGAAGCTTCAAATAAAAAAAAATGTGTTCATTAATACAGCAGATTAGTGAAAACACTTTATAGGCCAAGAAACCATGTGCCATGTGGAAAAAGAAGTTACTGAGGAAGTGCAAAAATTTAAAGAGCAATATTTAGAGATGTTTGAAGGGTATAAAAAAGAAATACGGACATGGGAATGAAAGAGAGATCTGATATGGTGCAATATTTATACAAAGGAGAAAGCCAAATTAATCAACACAAAAAAGGCAGCCCCAAAGATATTCAAAGAGAAATGCAGGCAAAGACATCCAAATATGGAAAATTTCACAGTAAAAAAATAAGATCAAAAAGAGGGAGTGTAGAACAGAAGATTAGTCAAGTAGAAGTTACAAAAATTGAAGCTGAAGTTATGGAATATTTGCAAAGTGAAGGATTCAGTGTAGAAAGTCTAACATAGGTCATATCACAGCATGATGGAACAACTAGTCCCCAAAGTAAGGAGAAACAAGAGGAGCAGGAGACATCTGAAGAAGAAATACAGACATGGGAAAGAAAAAAAAATTTAATATGGTGCAGTATTTATGCAAAGAAGAAAGCAAAACTAATCAATGCAAAAAAAGCAGCACCAAATATATTTGAAGAGAAATACAGGCAAAGACATCCGGATATGGAAAATTTTACAATACAAAAAAAAATAAGAAAATAAAAAGGAAAAGTAGAACAGAAGATTAGTAAAATAGAAGTTAAAGAAATAGAAACTGAGGTTATGGATTACCTGCAAAGTGAAGGATTTAGTGTAGAAAATTTAACTCTGATAACACAACAGGATAGAGTAATGGATACCCAAATTAAGGAGAAACCAGTGGTGCAGGCAACATCTAATCAGTTGACATATGAAGATACATTGGAGTCTCCCATAGGAAACCAGTGCAAAGGTTCAATTGGAGCTATACAGCAAGGGAAAGAACAGGAAACTGTGGCAACTCTGACACGGTCAGTGCCGTGGAGTGATAGGCCAGTAATAGGCCAGTGAGTTCCCATATGAAAGAGCAAAGGATGACACGGTGAAACTGAAGAGAACGTGGTACAGGAAGAAGTTCTGGAAATTTTTATAGAATGCCCACAGGAAATGGTGAACAAAGGGACTGAAAGCACACCTGCAAGTATCAAAACTTTTTCAGATGATATAAGATTGTCATTTGGTCTTGATAAATGTGCAAAAGCAACCTTTATAGCAGCATCACCAAGAAAATACCGGTTTGGGACAAGAATGTGATATAAAAGAACTTGAGCAAGGGGGAGTGTATAAATATTTGGGAATTGATGAAGGATCAACAATAAAACATGAACAAATGCAAATAAAACTCAGTAAGGAATATTTTAGAAGACTTAAATTAATCCTGAAAACAGCATTGACATCTAGGAACAAAGTTCAATCTATAAATCAGTTTGCTCTTCCTGCCATAACTTACAGTCTTGGAGTGACTGACTGTCCCCAAAATGTATTGCATAGATTAGACAGGAAAACAAGAAGGATGATTCATGTTCATCAAATGATTTATAAAAATCAGTGCATGCAAAGATTATATATTCCCCATTCCGAAGGAGGTATGGACTTCCTTGAAATTGACTACATGTATAGATCTGCAATCATGGGACTGCATACATATCTGCTGACCTCACAAGACCCAAACATAGTAAAAGTGTTGAAACATGAGGAGAATAAATCTAAGATGACTTCTCTTCTTAGTCTGGCAGAAGTATATCCGCGTCAAGCAGGAATGGAAATCAAACCATGAGTAGCTAAAAATCAGGCAGCAACTGAATTTGCCAAAAAACAAAAGAAAGAATATAAGGTGAATGATCAGATGAAAAGGCAAGAAATGTGAAAAATGCATTAATATAGTTGCAAGTATAGAAAACTCCTGGAACAGCCTCATGTTGATCAGGATCGAATGCAGGAATGGTTAAGGAGACGAAAATTCAAACCAAAGGATGAAAGGTTAATATTGGTGGGCCAAGATAGTGGACTATGTACACATTGGTTTATAAAGTCCATTGAACATGTGGGAGAAACAGACAAATGTAAGTTTTGTAAAACAGAATTGGAAACAGTTGCACACCTTGTTGCTGATTGTGACATACTAATGGCAGAAGGACTGTATACTGAAAGGCATAATAATGTGGCAAGACTGTTACATTGGGGATTGTGCAAACATTATAATATTGACGTAGCTGAAAAACACTGGAAACATGAGCCACAAAGCATCATAGAAAATGACGAAGTCTACATCACATGGGATCACCGATTACCAACAGTTCAAAAGACTGATGTGAGAAAACCAGATCCAGTAGTCCATGAAAAGAAGACAAAGGTAGCACTGATCATTGAAATAATGACATCCATTGACTACAGTGTCTTGTGTACAGAGAGACACAAAGTCATAAAATATCAGGATTTGCAGGCAGAAAAGAGAGCAATGTGGAAGAAAGATACCCAGACAGTTCCAATAGTAGTAGGAGCAATGGGCCTTATAAAAAATAATCTACAATCATATTTAGACATGCTACCAATACATGTAACTCCATACAAACTGCAAAAGGAGTCATTACTGGGCACATTGCGGGTGCTGTGAAGAGCACTTCTGGCTGACATCGAAGATAGTAACAATACTAATTTCAAGAACTTTAATTATACTTTGACTTATGAATGGGGTCCATTCCCATCATGGTATTACAAACCCAAAAGATTTGGAGAAATTGAAATAATTTTATATACATAAAGTAGCAGAAAGTGTGCTAAGAACTAAGCCTATGTGGGAATGGAGAAAGGAGATTATGCCAGTAGGGATGACTGCAATTAGTGGTACAGAGAATAGGCAAGAGGGAGCTGGAACTTACTGGAGGAAGCTGGCAAAGGAGCCAAGGTATTGGGAGCAAATAAGTAGAGAAAGAAAGGTAATAGAATGAGAATATTCCAAGAAGACATTTGGGTTTCAGGCTAGTGATTGCCTTCCCTATCAGGGATTGATATTAAAGTATAGACAAAGAGAAAGGGACAGGAGAATCCTAAATGAAAGACATGCACTGGTTAGGTTTTTAATTGAATCTAGAACCAAAGCTGCTGTTGAAAAAAGGGTAATTAGAAGGGCATTTAAAAATATTGCGAGATAACTGTAGTAATCAGTCAGAAGAGATCAGCAAAGATTGGGAAGAGAGATTAGATATGTAATTCATGAAGAAAAAAATGTGAGGACATATATATATATATATATATATATATATATATATATATATATATATATATATATATATATATATGGGTCTACTGCTTTTCATTGAATACCAGTATTCAAAAAAGAGCAGTAGACCGCTCAGTTATGCCAAAGTGCACTTATTCGAAAGTGCACTTTCGCAAACTCAGCTTCTACGAACGGATCGCACCACATTGGAGGACAGCAGGAAAACGTGCTATGTCCTCCACTGTGCGATCTGAACCTTAGGGTTAGGGCACGGGTCATGGTAAGGGATAGCTAGTAGGGCTATCCCTTACCATGACCCGTGCTAACTCTGTTCAGGATCGCACCACAGTGGAGGACAGGCTATCCTCCACTGTGGTGCGGTAGTCAGGGACTTTAGGGTTAGGGCGCAGGTCATGGTAAGGGGATAGCCCTACTAGCTATCCCCTTACCATGACCCATGCCCTAACCCTAAGGTCCGTGACTACTGCACTAAATGGCAGTACGTAGTCTGTTTGCCGAAGCGGGTTTCGCAAAAGTGCACTTTCGATTAAGTGCACTTTCGCGTAACCCAGGGTATACTGTGTGAGTTCGAAGAAGTGTATTTTCGAACTTATATAGTAGACCCGTATAATATATATATATATATATATATATATATATATATATATATATATATATATATATATATGGCTCCCAAATATGCAACAAAACCTAGAAGATTTAGGATTTTTGCCAAGCGGTTGTGTACATACTTTTATACCCCAAGCAGACTCCAAAGACTTTTTCCTCAGGTAGATGGCAAATGTTGGAGGGGAAGAAGCAGGTAACTTGGAACATATGTTTTGGAAGTGTAATGAGTTGGCAGACTTCATAAATTCCCCCCAGAGTATTCTTTCTGGAATACTGGCTAGGCAAAAGAGTGTAACTAAGGAAACTTTTTTTTTGGGCTGGGATAGAGGATGTGAATTGCCAAGGCATAATAAGGCCTGGTTAAGTTTAATTCTGGTGGCTGCCAAAAATGCATTTACTAGAAAATAGAAATCAAAATCTAAACCAGCTATACTTGAAGTAGTGAATATTGTAACAGAGATAAAAGAACAGGAGGTGGGAATCTTCAGAAAAGGGTAGGAGTAAATTACTTAGAAATTGTGGGAACGATACATGCAGAAAAATGTTTTGTAGGAGGAATGAGGTTTAAGAGAAATTAGTACTTTAATAACTTATGCAATGTTGTCCAGATTATAGGATGTATAACAATGTGTGTGATGTATAATGCTTGTAAACGCGAACTTGTTAATGTGGTTTGACAACTTTTATAAAAATGTAAGTTTGCTTATTTGTTTAAAAACAAACTAGAAAAATGGACACTTCTGTCATTTTTTCAGAAAACTGTCCAATGCAGATATTTCTGCTATGGTTGCGTGATCATGAGTTCATATATTCATCAAGCAATGTGGCCTTGATCCCCTGTCCAGGAGGAGGAATGTTCCTCAATGCATTTTACCCTGAGTGTTTTTCATAGGCCTGTTTGTTTCCTCCTCCCTTTGGGGGTTATTCTGTATTTTTTGGAATTCTACCCTCTGGTTTGCCCACTGCAGAGTGCACCTCAAAATATGATATTACAGATATACAAGTACTTACCATATCCACAGATTCTGAAGAAGGCCCAGTTTAGTAGGTAGTTTTTCTCATCTTATATCCTTGGCATTCTGCCATTTAGATGCTAACCCTGGTATTTTCCTGTTAAAAAACATATTAATAAGTTTGTTGTAAATGTCTTTTCTTGTTAGTAAAACCTGGATCAAATGGGAGTTAAGAAGTGTGGCCTGCTAGATGGTAAGCATGTCCAATAATAGTCACTGATACATAAACATTAACACAACCATAAGTCAGAAGGGGCAAATAAAGGTCTTGAGAAATCTGAAGAATTGTCTGGGAGAGCAAAGGAAGGGTGCACTGAAGTGTTTACTCCTTGCAGGTGCCTTCTTGAAGATCAACTGATTTAACGAGTGCACTCATATCTGTAATTTTTGGTAATGGGCATTCATTTCACTACCACCAGCACATTGTATGTAGTTTTATGACTGGACTGCATTTGACCTTGACTTCTCATTGCATTTGTTGTACCTAGGCATCCTTTACTCTTTTTTGACTTCTAAAGCTGCCTGAAGTTATGTGAGGTTGCCTAAATGTGAGCTGAAGGCTAAGAATTTAACTATAGTTAGTAGCAGTCTACTTATTTAGTCTATCTAGATTAGGTTGGAATGGCTACTACTACTATGTACAAATAGGGGTCTAAGATACACATTCACCGGTAATAAATATTTATTAAGACCAAAAGTTTCCTTGTATTCCAACAATATAATTTAGAATTGCCAGTAGAAAATGCTTGTCATTGATGTGGGAAAATATATTGATGCGATTTTGTGTTATTATGGTTGTCAGAATTTCTAGTTAAGCATAGCAGAAACAAATTGGTGTATTAGTGAGCTGTCATACAGGGCTAGCCACCTGTTGGTGTGGACACTTGTTCTAGATAATTGTCACTGCTGAATTGACACACCAACCCTATGTGTAAAAATGAGGAAAAAGGGGTTATGGATGGATGGAGTCACATAAAAAAACATTTTTTACCGGCAATACTTTTCAGCATTTTTGCCTCAGACTTTAAACATCATGTTTTTATAACCCCAAATTATGGAGAAAAAAACACTGGAAATGTTTGAAAAAAAGTAGCGTGGCTCTGAAAAGTGGCAGTTGTCCTGTTCAAGAGATAGTCTGGAGAAATAGCAGTACACTGTAACTCTAGTGCAAAAATACTGAAAATGTCACCAGTGATAATGCTAATTTTGCTTGAGTAAATGCATTCTCTTGTTTTTGTGCTATTATTTCCTCTTTCATACTTAATACTTACATTAATATAAAAATGCATGTAAATATTATGTACAATGTGTAATGCACTCTAAGGAAGTATCCATTTGATTGCTTAAACTGATTTAGTTAAAAGTGCTAGAACATTCTCCCAGGTAAATCAAGACCTTTGATTTTTTTTTGTATATTAGAGGGATTATGTGAAGTATAGACACCCTGTGGCATGGTACTAGACTCTGTTTCCCCAAGGAAGTTGTGGCATTTTCAATGAAATAAGCTTTTACTTAACAGAGAAACTCTTTAGAACCTATGTGGTTATGCCAGTTCTTGGTATAGCTGAATTGATCTACCAAAGTCATTTTCTGTTTTATTTATTCTATCACAACTAGATAAGAGCCAGTGACCTTAAGCTTCCTCCTCACTCTTGGTTTTAACATTTTCAAGTCCTGTGTGTGTGTGTGTGTGTGTGTGTGTGTGTGTGTGTGTGTGTGTGTGTGTGTGTGTGTGTGTGTGTGTATATATATATATATATATATATATATATATATATATATATATATATATATATATATATATGAAAAATAAGAAAAGTAATGTAGTTCATGGTACCCAAAGAACAGCATTGTAGAAAACAGATACAAGTCCCAAAATATACCAGTGCAGTCACCATGGCTGTAGTCATAAAACAATTTTATTGAAGAGTATAAAAAGAGAATGAATGCTTTCGGGTGGCTTCCAATCTTCTTCAGATTCAAAAGTGTCTGAACAAGCAAGAAATATCTATATAAATCCTGTCTATAGTAATTATCAACCAATAAAAACATATTAAAATTCTGACCAATAAAAGTGCTGGAATGGAGTACTTGACCAATTAAATAACCTGTAGTATTATGCATACAGATTAAATGCTCCAACTAAGAACTTATCATTGTTGCTTAGAAAAATGTGTGTCCAAAACATATATAGAATAAATAAATAGATATATGTTTCCTATAATAATCTCTAAATCACAAAAATGAGTAAAAATGATATTTAAGAGTAACAAATGTGAAGAACGTTCACAGACCAGTCATCAGGATAATACCAGCCAAAAGACCAATAAGATAACAGCATTGTAACAAGAAATGAATGATGGTAAAAATTAGGTCTAATCTGAATAAGTATGGCTTGGAATGCAAACAACCAATCAAGTTGTTTAAATCCAAGAATAGACCAGTGGGGTAAACAGCCAATGTCATAACTCAAATTGAGATCTCGACCAATAAAGGACTAGGAGGTGAACAGTCAATCAAATTGTTTAAATATGTATATGAACCAATAGGCCAGTCAGCCAATATCATAAATGAAGTCAGAAGCTCAGCCAATGAAGGACTGGAGAACAAACAGCCAACCAAATTGTTTAAATATGAAAATAGACCAATGGGATAAATAGCAAATAAAAAACAACAGAGTACATAACTTTTTAAAAATTAATCACAACTGTAGTATTGTAGATACAAATAAAATACTCCAACTAAAAATTTCTCATTGTTACTTGGAGTAGTGTGTCCAAGACAAATATAGAATGAATTTAACTGAGTTTCCTGTAATGACCTCCAAGTCACAAAATGAAAAAATATTCATTAAAAGTAACAAGTAAGAAGAACATTCACAGATGAATCATCAGGCTAATACCAGCCGGAGAGCCAATAAAATGACAGCATTGTGACAAACAGTAGACAATGATAAAAAACTGGGTCTGGTCTGAATAAGTATAACACGGAAAGCAAACAACCACTCAAATTGTTTAAATCTAAAAATGAACCAATGGCATAGACAGTTAATGTCATGACTCAAATCAAGATCTCGACCAGTAAAGAACTGGGAAGTGAACAGTTTTTGGTAATTTGAAAATTAGGTGATTTGGTCTCGGTCAAATGAAATTCTGCCAAATGAGTTTTAGGTGAAGTGAAGTAGACTCACATATATATATATATATATATATATATCTGTGTGTGTGTGTGTGTGTGTATATATATATATATATATATATATATATATATATATATATATATATATATATACACATACATATAGGTTCATAGGTATGTACTAGGCTAATGGCCCTGGAGCCTTTACAAGCCTAGCCCATAGGATTACCCTGGCATCGTACCACCTGACCTTAGTCCCCAGTGCCTCTGTCGAGTAGAGCCACTGGAGTGATTCCCAGAGTGAATTTTCTGTTTCCCATCCACTCATCAAGATTTCTCGTGAAGAGGGTCAGCAAGGTGCTCCTTTTGACATGTATGGGAAGTCTGTTCCATAGCATGGGCAGTCTCTGGGTTATGAACCTGTCCCTCCAGCTTGTTCTGTTGATTGTGGTAATGAGGTTGATGTCTCTGGAGTGTTTAATGTGTAGAGACTGGGATTTCTTTAGATGCAGTATTTCTAACAGAGCTGGGTTAGACATGGCTTTGTAAGTCAAGCAGAGATCGTCTCTAAGTAGACGATATGATACAGAGAATAGTTGGAGTTTTTTGAGTCTGTCTATATAGGACAAGTGTTTAAGGCCCAGGATCCTCTTTGTGAGGTACTTTTGCAGGCTCTCCAGTTGTTGCAGGTGTATAGTGAGGTACATGCCAAATTGGGCATTGTACTCGATGATTGGCCTAATTTGGGAAGAGTAGAGGGAGACAATGACCTCTTTCTTCCTGGATGCAAAACCCTTAGTAATGAGATGTGGCACATAGAAGGACTTTCTGACCACAGTAGCAATGTGGTGGTCAAAAGTGAGGTTCCTATCAACCTTTGTTCCCAGATCTCTTATAACGCCTTCTGTTTTCAGTGGACTACCATTGATGTGTAATTCATGGGAACTGGGTTTTTCCCAAAGGGGATGATGACATATTTTTTGGCATTGAGCTTAAGGCCATGGTTCTGACACCAGTCGTTGGTCACAGTGAGGCCTTTCTGTAGAGTGTCAACATCACTTGCGGAGTTAATTATGGCTCCCAACTTGCAATTGTCTGTGAACTTTGTCAGCCAGAGTCCCTTCGTGTTGGCCTGAACTTCAGAGAAATAGATACCAAACAAGAGAGGACTCAGGACCGAACCCTGTGGGACTCCACTCATGACTGGTCGGCAGTCTGACTTGGAGTCAGATACTTTCACACAGTGGGTTGTATCTGTGAGCCAGTTTGCAACCCACCTAGTGATATATGGGTTGATGCCTAGCTTAGTGAGTTTTTCTATGAGTCCTGAGTGGGGAATAGTATCAAAGGCCTTGGCCAGATCAAGATAGGCTGCATGAACCACCTTGCCTTCATCCACAGCTCTGGTGACTGACTCAAACAAGTCGACCAGGTTGAGCAGGCATGATCTACCCTTCACAAAAACAAACTGTGTGGTATCCAGAGTTTGGAGGTTCCTTATATCCTTGTTTATTAGGTCCATGATGATGCATTCCATAGCTTTGCATATCAGTCTCATCAGGCTAATGGGGTGATAGTTCCCAGGGTCTGTAGTCGGTCCTCTTTTCTGGAGAGGGATGACTGTAGCAGTGCGCCATTCAGTAGGGACAAAGCCTGAGGTGACGCTGTGATTGAACAGTGCACACAGGTGAGGTGCCAGTTCACTTTGTAGTTCATGTAGAACACAGCCAGGGATATTGTCAGGTCCCATAGAAGCTGTATTCTTGGCCTTGGACAGTGCTGTTTTAACCTGTGTGGCAGTAATACTGGGTGCCTGGCAATCTACTAGTATTGTGATTGGTCCTTTGGTGGGGGAGAGAGGGGTAAAGTTGGCACTAAATCTGTCAGCCAGTATATTGGCAATATCTGTTGGCTCGGTATAGGAGGTGCTATTGTGCAATAGCTCTAAACAAATCTGGGTATTGCTGTGGAGATTCTTTACATAATTATAGAAGGCTTTGTGGTTGTCTTTACTATCTGCTGCAATTCTGTTTTCATAGCTAGTTTTAGAGGACTTGGTGAGGCTGATAAGGGAGTTTTTCCAGTCTTGGGACTTCACCTTATTCCGCATCAGTTTCCTCCTTCTGTTGTAGAGTTTGTTTATGGCAGGGGACCACAAGATTGGCTTCCTTTTTTTTTGGGGAGAGCATCTTGGTTCAGTTGGGTATGGCGAGATCCATGCATTTGTGTACGTGTTCATACAGGGCATTAGTGTATGATTCAGCAGTCATGCAGCTGTTCTCCAATTGCATGGGTGCTGTGAAGTTAGCCACCTCTGCTTTTAGGAGCCCAAAGTTAGCTTTGGAGAAGTTTTTCATGGTGGTTACCTTTGCAGGGGGTGGGGTGGGAGAGATGTGAATTTTCAAGGTAATTAGTTTGTGGTTGGATCTAACCAGGGAGGAGTTGACTATTGGTGCAATGGTCGCCCATGTTAGTAATGAGCAGGTCAAAGATGTTGCTACCTCTAGTGGGGGTAAGAATGAGCTGGTCTCAGGCATTGGAATTAATGAATTCCAGGAAACGTTTGGCAAGTGTATTGGTACATGACTAGTTTTCCCAGTTAATGGAGGGGTAGTTGAAGTCGCCCAGTATAAGAGTGCTAGTTTGGACCCTGATATTCTTCAGGGTGCTTAGGAATGTGGAGTGTGAGACCTGGGACATGGTTGGGGACCTATAGCAGGCTACAACCTGAATTGCTGTCTTACCCAATGTTAGCTGCACCTGAAGTATCTCTGATGCGTTATGTTGGGCTACCAGTCTGGCGGTGTGTGCATCCTTTATGAATATGGAAACACCACCCGCCTTTGGAGCTTCGGTCCAAGTTCTGGGGCTGAAAGGTGTGGAATGAATTATAGCCTGGTAGTGCAGGGGTGCTTTCTGCTGCCTTGAATCAGGTCTCTGTTACAGCACAAATGTCGATGTTCTCCATTTTAAGAAGTGGTTCGACTGAGTGCATTTTGACATTTATACTCTGAGTCATTGAGCAGCATGACCCTCAGATTGCATTTATTTGTAGTTGTTACAGTGGTAATTTGGTCTTTGGAATGCCACCTAAAAAAAGGCACTATAGGGGTGGCAAGAGCCTTCTTGGCCAGTATCCAGAAGCCCAGGGGTGACAGATGCAGGCCACCCCTGGCAAAGCATCGAGGTCTGTCAATCATGCCATCCGATGCAGACAGATACGTGTATATGTGGGTGTGTCAGTGTTGTGCTAGTTACTTATAAAAGTAATAAGTTACTATTACTAGTTACTTTTAAGTGAAAGTAATATGTTACTATTATTTATTACTTTTCTAAAAAAGTAAAATATTGCTATTACTAGTTACTAAATAAAGTAAGTAGTTACTGTTGAGTTACTTTTACATAAGTATAGTTTATCAATTCTCATATTCAGATTTACTCACATAGTACTTATGTGTGTGAGGAATACATGCTTACTGCACATGAATACGAGTAACGATGAATAGCATTTTACAGTTTACAAAGTCCCACAGACTAGTTTTTATAGTCAGAGTCGCAATTTAATACTCAAACCAAAGTACACACAGCCAGCAACACAAGACCCAAAACAAGTTACAACCCATCAAATTTTCAACAATGTACATTAGGCTAATCTGCTAAAACTAATGTTGAGGATGCAAAAATGCTTACAGAAAATGTCATATAGGTCTAACAAGACTGTTAACACAACAAAGTCAACCAAAATATCACTTTATATAACTATTTACAGGACTACACAATGACTACACATTTCTGTTGGCTCAAAGAACGAGCAACTTTTCAAAGTGTTCGTCGGTGAGTCTGTTTCTTCTTGCAGTCAGCACTTGTCCAGCAAGATTGAACAGGTGTTCAACAGGTGCACTAGCTGGCAGAGCTGTATTAGTGTTCAGAAATATCTTCTTGACTATAGGGTAACTGTTGAGAGAAGATATTTGTCTGGAAGGGTCAGCCAGATACATGTCCATCTGAGAAGATATGCTGACGTTGGCTGGTGTCAACTCTTTGAAGCTGAAGAAGCTGTCTTTGGCAGTTAATGCAGAAGCTTCAGATGGCCCATGTGCAGGTTCATCAGGTTTCTGCATGGCATCAAGGAGCAGAGCCTTGTCTCTGAGTTTCTGCTCTTCACTGTCCATCCATCGCAAACGGAAATGTGGATGCACTATGCTAGTCAGCATGAGATCTTCACGCTCCAAAAGGTGATCAAACCGAGCCTCAGTGCCTTTAAGAAAAGGAGCAACTAGCAGCACAACAAGTTTCACAGACTGTCTGACTTCAGACAACTTGTTTTTCAGGCATGTAATGGTGGGGAGCAGGATTCCCATGAAGCTTTTCAGCTCTGACTGCAGGATGTTCAGAGCCATTGCCAGGGGCTGTATTGCTTGCACAAACTCGGCAACAAAGGTAATTTCTGCAGGCCTGAAGATGGCAATTCTAATCTGTTCACATATCATATTCAGCAAACCTTCACCCAGAGTTGCAATGAGGTGAATTCTCTCCATCGTGTTGAAAGTGGAATTCCATCGTGTTGCATTGGGAATAATCAATTCCAGATCACACTTATTTCAAGCTACCTCAGCAGTTTGGGTTGCTGTCACTAGCCTTGTTCCAAGCAGCATAGCATTTGGCCATGGTGCTTCGCGTGATCTTTCTATACTGTGCAGCATTACAAGCAGATTCGGCATTTTGCACAGCAACTAGATTCAATGTGTGCTGCACATCTTAAATGGGGAGGCAGTGAATAGGTGTTCTCGCTTTACCCTGACTGACTCAGCACAGCTGTCACACTGTTGTAAATGACTTCACCATCATCATCCTCATCTTGGGACAGAATGCTTGTAGTCTCAGATCTCTCACATTCTGAGAAGACAGTGAAAGCCTTTACAAAATTGCTGCCATTGTCAGTAATTGTTACACACACTTTTTGATCCATCTTGTACTTGATGGGATTACTCTCAAGAGTTGATGCTGTGAGATCATATGTATGTCTCCCCTGTAATCTTCAGCATGACAAAGCAGCTGACTTTCTTTGAAGTGTGTCACAGTCGATCCAGTGGGTGGTGACACCAAAGAAAACACGATTCTGATGGGTCCAAATATCAGCCGTAGTGTGCTGCATATCATCAACATTCATGCTGGAAGAAGCTGCAAGCATGTTCTTATTATTCATAAGCATATTCATGTACTTTTCTATAAGATCATATATCTGCCAAATCTCTGTGGTTTTGCTTAAAGTTAAATCATTGCCTCAAAGCAAAATCTTTCTCACTGTTTCATTATTAATACCACACACAAGTTTGTCTTTTATCAACTCATCTCAGATCATCAAATCTGCACATTTTTGACTTGTTTCTCAAGTCAGTTATATATTCAGCAAAAGTTTCACCAGGCTTTTGATCTCTTGTGTAAAATAGTGCCTTTCCACTGTAATATTCGTTTGAGGGTTGCACATTTCTCTAAATTTACATTTTAATCACTCAGAGTATTTACGCATTTCAGCCTGTACCACAATATGGCAGTCTTCCCCCTTCTCTGCATAAACAGCAGGTGCATACACAAATTAATATTCTCTCTCAGTGGCTTCTGACACAGCTAAACTGAGCAGAATAAATGCTTTTGTATGTGTGACTTTATCAGTAAAAGCAGCCTGTATGAAAATATCATATTCTTTCTCAAACACTCTCCAGTTTTCAGCAATATTGTTATCAAACACAAGCAGATCAGGTCTGTAAAATCCCTCTGCCATGCCAAATAAGTGTCAAACACACACCAGGTACTTGTAATTATATTCAGCTGTACAACACTCTTTGAAATAACTGTACTCTTTGAAAAGACTGTACTGTAATACTGTACACACTGCCAACACTTTGCACACTTTAGATACTTTGAATAGCTTTAGTTAATGCGAAAGAGTAGTACATTGTGAAAAAATACAGTTTTCTCTTTTTTGAACATTTTATATGATTCGTATATTGTTTCAAATGTTTTCGTAATTATTGCAATTACTTTTTTTCAATATATAGCAATTTTGAACATTTTGTTTACTCAGTAATTGGTTTGGAATGCTTTGCTTTATATTCATTGAGGGAAAAATAATTTAAAGAGTTTAAGAACCTGGAAATATTTTCTGACCTGATTACGAGTCATTTGCGAGTTGTTTGAGCCACTCTTGCATATTCCTCCATTTCTGGCTGTGCGCCTCATGGTTTTAAGAAGTTTTGACTTCGGATCCCATTATAACATGTCACTCATCTTGTGTATTCAAATAAGATAATGAGGCTTGGGTGTTCATTTAAGATATTT